>NC_079189.1:558333922-558541422 GCF_029499605.1 Hyla sarda | reverse complement strand
GAGAGATATGTGATAGATAGATAGATAGATATATAGATATGAGATAGATAGATAGATATGAGATAGATAGAGAGATATGCGATAGATAGAGAGATATGCGATAGATAGATAAATAGATATGAGATAGATATGAGATAGATAGATATGGGATAGATAGATATGGGATAGATAGATAGATAGATAGATATGAGATAGATAAGATATTAATTCAGCAATTCATTAGATAAATAGATTCTATAAAATGTAATTACAATGAGAAAGTGAAAGCCGCCAACTCTTCTATTAGCGACCATTATATTATCCGGCCTAAGGAAGTTCTTCCAGAGTGATATTCCTATGAGTCAGTGCTTCTATATTGTGATCCTCCTTTCTATTGTGTGTTGTACATTTCATATCCAGCGCACATAAATGCAGGGAGGTTTTTGAAAAGTAAGTGAACCTCGTGTGGGTTTAGCTGCCATGACACAAGACCTGATGACAACCCCTGAGGACGTGTGAGGAATGAAGAGCCGGGCCAGCTGACTAACCTGAGCTTCACTTCCAAGAAAATGGACCTTTTTAATTATTTCCATATTTCTTTTGTTCCTCCCTCAATTCTCTTCTTAATACAGATAAATCCTCCCAAGGTTAAGCAGCCGCTCCCCTGACATTTATATAACTGCATTTTTCTTCACTGTAAATCAGTGGTCACCAAACTGTGAACCTCCAGCTGTTGCAAAAATAAAACGCCACACGGCTGTCTGGGCTTGCTGGGAATTGTAGATTTGCAACAGCTGGAGGTCCATAGTTTGGAGACCACTTCTGTAAATAATATAAGCTTTTTTCATCTTGATAATTTTAAGCCTCTACATAAAGTATTCTGTGTACTGGTAGAGGACCTGTCTATATTATAGCAGTCATATATATTATGTTGGAACCATTAATACATCTTTCTTTTTTTCTGGGGTTTCATACAACTTGCTTTTTATTTGTTTCTTATACAGACACGTGGAGGTCACATAATTAACATGTAACAGTTTCATGTTCTTACATTAAAGGAAAACGATCATCCTACTCACCCCCACTAAACCCAATACAATGGGGTAATAGTGAGGGTGAGCAGGAGACCGATGAGGGGTCACTGACTCCTATACGTACCTGCACCCTGGAGATCTGCTTCCATCTTCCATGAATTGCGCACTGGAGGCGGGCCCGCCGTCTTGATATGAATATTTATTGTCACGGGTCATGTGAGTGCTGCATCGACTGAGCCCTCACATGTACATATAGGACATATATATAGGAGTCATTGACCCCTCATTGGTCTCCTGTTCACCCACACTATATCCCAGTCTATTGGGTTTAGTATGGGGGAATCTTTTTATGTTGTTTCTTCTTAAAGCATACCTATCATATCATATGCTTTTTTATGTGTCTAGCTTCTGTATTTGGATTACAAATCCCTCTGTTCTGCTGCTCACTCATTCTGACATCCACTGCTCAGGAAGTGGCGTGTCCAAGGCTAACAACAAGCTCACCCTCTCTCACCATGCATTCACTTCCTCCCTGAGTCTGTTGTGCTTTGCTGGGTCTCTTCATCCAATCACTGCAGGCTGCTTTGTAACCCCTCCTCTCTGTTTTCTTGCTGCAGTCTGATAGGACAGGAGTGAGCACAGAGGAGTGCTAGTCCTTCCCTTACTTAATGGACTTTGTCCTAGCCTGTGCTTCAGCTTGGACAAAGATGATGCTGCAGCAAGCCAAAATGCATCTGTCACAGTATACTGTATATACCTCTTAAAATGGCAACACATTGCAGTAGGGGTTACCAAGCATAGTCCAGGTATACCTTTTTTCAGTGATTTGTTTGCTTTTACCATAGAGAGGGTTGGTCCAGGATCCACTATGCCCCGCGGCCATAAGACTCTTCCTGGTGATTGACACATGGGGCTCATCTGCCTGTGACAGTCCTGTGTAGTTATCCCACGTATGCACACACTGTCTCTGAGTGATCCTGAACCTCTTTAACTCACAGGGCGAGTCTTGTGTATGTCAATCACCTGGAGTAGCGGACATGATGCCAGCAGGGAGAGGCCTTATGGTCAGTTGGCATGCCTCTTTAACACTTGGGGATGTATACAAAAGTATTTTTTATAGAAATAAAAGTGGCAGAATCTCCAAAGAAAGCTATTCCCTACAGTTTAACAAGTACAGTGACCTCCCGACCTACGATGGCCCCGACATACGATAATTTCAACATACAATGGCCTCTCAGAGGCCATCGCATGTTGAAGGCAGCATCAACATACGATGCTTTTGTATGTCGGGGCCATCGCATAAACGGCTATCCGGCAGCGCAGACTGCTTCAGCTGCCACCGGATAGCCGTTTACGGTGCCCCGTGTGGTCCACTGACGATATCTTACCTGTCCTCGGGGCTCCAGCGCGTCCTCTTCGGGATCCCCTGCATCGTCGGCGCTCTCCATCGGCATCATCACGTCGCGGTGCACGCCGTCCCGTCATCCAATAGGAGCAGCGTGCGTAGCGGCGTGATAGCGGCGACGGAGAGCGAGGATGCCGGGGAAGCAGAGGCCTTGCCGAAGCGTCGGGACATCCCGGGGACGCAGCGACAGCGATGGAAGGCAATATCCAGGACATTGGTGACAAGCGTTGACGGTCCGGAGCGGCTGGGACACGTGAGTATAACCTCCAATACCAGTGGTCTTCAACCTGCGGACCTCCAGATGTTGCAAAACTACAACTCCCAGCATGCCCGGACAGCCGATGGCTGTCCGGGCATGCTGGGTGTTGTAGTTTTGCAACATCTGGAGGTCCACAGGTTGAAGACCACTGTCCTATACTTTACATTGCACGGATCCCTCAACATGCGATGGTTTCAACAAATGATGGTCCATTTGGAACGGATTACCATCGTATGTTGAGGGACCACTGTATATCAAATGTGTAATGGCTGGACCATTGGAACACTCAGCTCTCCAAGAAAGAATAAAATGTTCCTGAATATGCTCCAGTAGACTGACTGTACTGTGCCGTGCATGACTAGGGTGGCCAATCATATTCCAGGGTGTACGTTGCTGGAGACACTAGTAACACAAATGCTCATAACTCCTAATGACTTACCTACAGCTTAGTGCAATTGAAATGAATTTGCTGCACATTGTAATGCTTCTCTGTCCATCTTGTTGTATCGTAGAATGTCCATATGGCTCCTATGGGATGGACTGCAGAGGAACTTGCAACTGCCCATCTGGAATATGTGATCGGGTCACCGGAAAATGCTTGAAATTTCCATTTTTCCAACTGACTGGACCAAAACCTGGCAACAAACGAAGACCCTCCTCATCTTCTGGTACGTTCCACCGACAATATACAGAATCCTGTAACACCTGATGACAGATCATGAAGCCTTCTCTGCACTAAGAACTGGAATGTGAGAGGTTAATGTGGGCAACATCTTTACTATTTAAAGCCAATAGTATCTAGTACCTCACATTATCTATAGGTTAGGGTCAATTGTAGAGGTCATCTGCTTTTATAATATGTCTTATACATTGCAGCTATTTCTAAAAGAGAACCCGGGGAACCCCAATACCTATTCCTACCTTAAAAAAATAAAATAAAAATACATTATTAGGGGTCTAAGCAATTTGTAGCCAAAATCTAGACAAGGATCTATTGTCTACATAGTTGTCTGAACTGTTATCTGGACTTAAATAAGTCAGGACATGGTATGTAGTTACGAACAAAGAACAAAGTACTCCAGCTCACCACCTCGTAGCAGTGCTCGGATCTGTGCCCGGCAGGACACTCCAATAGAGAGCAAACGAATGATGATCCAGCACTTGCAAAAACGAACAGCTTTATTGAAGATCACTGGACACAGGTAAAACCAACCATATCATCAGACGCGTTTCGAGTGCATGCGCTCTTCTTCGAAGAGCGCATGCGCTCGAAACGCGTCTGATTATATGGTTCGTTTTACCTGTGTCCAGTGATCTTCAATAAACCTGTTCGTTTTTTGCAAGTGCTGGATCATCGTTTGTTTGTTCTCCATGGTATGTACGGTAGTTAGTCTGGTCTCCAAGGCAGGAGGACCAGTGAAAGAAAGGTTCTGCTGCAGCAAGCTACCGACCAACCAGACACAAAAGCCTGTCTGCCCCCTAGTGGTGGGGTGTTTAGCAGATTTTTATATACTAACCTCTCTTGATTATGAAAGAGACATGAACATCCCAAGCCCTGAAACAATGGTGTAAACTAATTCTATGTCATGTACCCCACTGATAATAGATCTGAACTGTTCCTGACAGGTCCTTAATACTCCTTTCCTTTTCCTGGACTGATGTGCATACATACAAGGCATTGTCTCCACTAACATTTATCAGTAGCTTTCTATAACCTATAATCTTATAGCACTAGGATGTGTTTGTTCCAGATCTCGATGGGACTCTCAAGTCTTAAACTATTACCTTGCAACCTGCTGAAATGTCTAACAGACCAAGGAAATGTTATATTAGCCACCTGATAACACTAATCAAATGTTGGCTCCATGCAGCCACCACAAGAGGGAGCTTAAGAGCTTACAGCATACATATTTAATACTAATACATGATGCACAGGTGCCCCAAAACTACTTCTATAAATCTTTGTCTATGCCACAGATTTGGAATTTTATATTAGAAAATAAGGAGTTAAAACCTTTATCAAGAGTTGAGAAACTAATAGGCAGATAAGCTAATCGATTGTAGTTTTTCACCACCATTCCCCACCCTTCCAGACGTATACCTCTAAGGGGCTGTTCAAATCACTTTTGTTCATGGTATACATTAGCATACTGTTATAAGGGGTGCTAACGTGTACTGTGGTGCAGTGGCAGTGGCCCCATTCACTCTAATGGCCCAAGCTTAGTAAACTATCCACTATGTTCAGGCCATTTCCCCCATGTACAGTATGACAAAAAAGCATTTAGTCAGCCACCAATTGTGCAAGTTTTCCCACCCAAAAAGATGAGAGAGGCCTGTAATTTTCATCATAGGTATACCTCAACTATGAGAGACAGAATGAGAATAAAAAAAATCCATAAAATCACATTGTCTGATTTTTTTTAGAACTTATTTACAAATTATGTTGGAAAATAAGCATTTGGTCACCTACAAACAAGCAAGATTTCTGGCTCTCACAGACCTGTAACTTCTTCTTTAAGAGTCTCCTCTGTCCTCCACTCGTTACCTGTATTAATGGCTCCTGTTTGAACTTGTTATCAGTATAAAAGATACCTGTCCACAACCTCAAACAGTCACTATGGCTAAGACCAAAGAGCTGTCGAAGGACACCAGAAACAAAATTGTAGACCTGCACCAGGCTGGGTAGACTGAATCTGCAATAGGCAAGCAGCTTGGTGTGAAGAAATCAACTGTGGGAGCAATTATTAGAATATGGAAGATATACAAGACCATTGATAATCTCCCTTGATCTGGGGCTCCACGCAAGATCTCACCCTGTGGTGTCAAAATTATCACAAGAACAGTGAGCAAAAATCCCAGAACCACACGGGGGGACATAGTGAATGACCTGCAGAGAGCTGGGACCAAAGTAAAAAAGGCTACCATCAGTAACACACTACACAGCCAGGGACTCAAATCATGCAGTGCCAGATGTGTCCCCCTGATTAAGCCAGTACATGCCCGGGCCCATCTGAAGTTTGCTAGAGAGCATTTGGATGATCCAGAAGAGGATTGGGAGAATGTTATATGGTCAGATGAAACCAAAGTAAAAACTCAATGCGTAGTGTTTGAAGGATAAAGCTTTGCATCCAAAGAACACCATACCTACTATGAAGCATGGGGGTGGAAACATCATGCTTTGGGATATTTTTCTGCTAATGGATCAGGACGACTGATCCGTGTAAAGGAAAGAATGAATGGGGCCATGTATCGTGAGATTTTGAGTGAAAACCTCCTTCCATCAGCAAGGGCATTGAAGATGAAAAGTGTCTGGGTCTTTCAGCATGACAGTGTTCCCAAACATACCATCTGGGCAACGAAGGAGTGGCTTCTTAAGAAGCATTTCAAGGTCCTGGAGTGGCCTAGCCAGTCTCCAGATCTCAACCCCATAGAAAACCTTTGGAGGGAGTTGAAAGTCTGTGTGCCCAGTGACAGCCCCAAAACATCACTGCTCTAGAGGAGATCTGCATGGTGGAATGGGCCAAATGTGATTTTATAGATTTTTTTTTTCTTTTTCTTTTTGTCTCTCATAGTTGAGGTATACCTATGATGAAAATTACAGGCCTCTCTCATAAGTGGGAGAACTTGCACAATTGGTGCCCCACTGTATATGCTTACTTTGCAGGATGATGTAGGTTTTCGAGTCTCACAATGTAAATGTATTTGTGTGGGAAATAGTTCAAATGTAGTCACTGTGTGACTACTTTAGGGCCATGATAGTAAATGGGGCAACTGCCAGTACACCCCAGTACATGTCGCTGGCATCCCTTTTTGACAGGACACCAACATATACTTTGGCATAAGGGAAAATGCAATGTGAACAGCCCCTTAGTCTTTTGTATTATTTCTTTTCAGTTTTTAATAAAATAGCGCAATATCTATTTGTGCCTGGGCAGAATGGGGTGCTGCTAAGGGACATGTGGTATAATAGCTCATCAGACTTGTCATCATAATATAAGAATTCCATTTACATGTCTTTACTTTCTTGTTCGTAGATTTTGACATGGCCTCAGGAGATGGGAACAGCGTCAAGGATAAGGGATCTCGATCAGGAATAAAATGGTTAAATCCGCGCTGATATCTACTTTACACTTGTGTATATGAAGGACCGTGTGGACTTTGGACTGAGGGAGAACATGAAAATACAACAGGATTTCATCCAGTCAAAGTAGACCTGTCAGTCATTGGGAAGTCGGCTTTTCCCCATCACACTGATAATTTATAGCAATGGAGAGATCCTGACCGACTGGGATTATTACAGATTATTACATCTTTGTTCTGTGAAGCGAGTATCTGTCCGTTCAACCTTTTTTGTAAATGTGTAGTTATATAAACTTTTTATTTTGGACCTTTTTCAGTCGTCTAGTCTATTGAATACAGATTTCATGTGTATTTAAATAAATGCTTTGTAGGTTAAAGTGGTGTCACGTGTGCCATCATTGCCTCCAAAAAAAACTTATATTTACAGGTGTGTTTCCTAAGTGGCAGAAATTGGCAAGTGTGAAAAGTTACTTTAACTGACATGCATTGAAAGTAGTTGTCCAATCTCCTTCCTGTCCATCTCCAGCCTGTTGGTGTCCACTAGAGGTGTTTGGATAAGCCAAAAGCAGCCGATGTGGGGAATTTACCCAATTTGCGAAACTCCCCATTTACTTTAATGGAAGTTGCACAAATGACTTCCAGGATTTTGCACTACATTGCCCAATGGTAGGGTGTAGAGCAGTGAGGTTGGTGGAAATCACCATTTTCCATTATGCATTTTCCCTTATGCCAAGGTATATGTTGGTGTCCTGTCAAAAAGGGATGCGAGCGACATGTACTGGGGTGTACTGGCAGCTGCCCCATTTACTATTATGGCCCTAAAGTAGTCACACAGTGACTACATTTTAACTATTTCCCACACAAATACATTTACATTCAGCCAGAAGCCCACTAAGAGACAAACAGATGCAGAAGGGCCCTAGTTCATCTTATTCCTTCTGGCCCTATAGACAAAATTCACTTCCTCTTGGGGGGTGGATTACTGAATTTAGAGCTCTCACCCTAATTGTGAACTGGAAACAGCTTCCGGGCAAAGTAATTCTTCACACAATGCCATTAGGATTCCACCAGTCACAACCCAGGCTGACTAGACCTAAAAAGCTTTACTGTATGTTTCTACTGGCAGAGCAAGGCATATCTATCTATCTGCACCGCAGGCATACTCTCCCTTTTCTCTAACCAGAGCCATGATCCCAGCTACCTTCAGATTATTGACAAGATCCTTCCGGCTGATCAACATTGAAAAGGGCAGGTAGGTAGGTAGCTAGGTAGGTAGCTAACTATGTAGTTAATCCAAGTGGCAGAAAATATCAGCACACAGATAATTAGATCAAAATGTGTGTGGCTTTATTCACCAAACATCAATGGCAACGTTTCGGCTGCCTCTCACAGCCATTGTCGAGCAATTGCTCGACAATGGCTGCGAGAGGCAGACAAAACGTCGCCATTGATGTTTGGTGAATAAAACCACACACCTTTTCACCGAGTTATCTGTGTGCTGCTATTTTCTGCCACTTGGATTATCTGGGACTTTTGGGACCAAGTCCATCATTAGCGAGCACCTACCAGAACTTTTTTTAGTGCTAACCGAACCTGTCTCCAAGAAACTATGTAGTTAGGTAGCCAGATATGTAGGTAGGTAACTAGTCAGGTAGGTAGGTAGAAAGGCATGTAGGTAGGTAGCTAGTTAGGTATTTAGGCAGCCAGGTATGTGGGCCAGTTGGTTAGGCAGCCTGTGTGTGGGCCAGGTGGTAAGGCAGCCAGGTAAGTGGGCCAGGTGGCTAGGCAGCCAGGTATGGGGCCCAGGTGATTAGGCAGACATGTATGTGGGACAGGTGATTAGGCAGAAAGGTATATAAAAAATATGGAAAAAAAAATGTAAAAAAACAAAGCAAAAAAAGCTGTTCAACTTTCCCATGCAGCGATCTCCTCTGCACTACCGGCAGCAGTGTTCTTCAGCTTCTACAGTTCAGTCACCAATGAGTGATGTCATTGGCGCCTGCACTGTGCAGCGGGGGCGTAGGTCACGTCTCCTCTCAGTGTAGGCCACAGATGCGGATTACACTGAGAGGAAGTTTTCAGCTGTATGCACGTGAGCCATAAGGCTGCTTGGGGATCAAGGACGAGTGTCCTGGATCCCCAGTGGCAGCAGCGGCGGGGCCCTGGGACCATGTCCGTTCGGACCTACCGGTCAGTCCTCCCCTGGCTGGCGATAACCAACCCTTTAGCCAATATGGTCCAGGGGCTGTCCCTGCTCCCCCCCAGTCCCCAGGGACAGGGGAGGATCCCAAAAGCACAAGCTAGAGTTAATCTGGCCTAGGCCAGAAAAGAGAAAGCACCTATTCCTGCAGCTCTCACACCTTCAGCTACAACAATTCAGCACAAGACCAAAAAGATGCAACCTGTCTAGCGTGTCCCACTACAAGGGTAATACCATCACAAGTTGTAGCATAAGAGGCAATGGCAGAACCAACTTTGCAAAGTAATTGACTAGGGTGTGGATTTTCTCTTGGCTGGCCCAGTCAAGCAACAGCCCAAAGTCTGGGGACCCCCTTCTGGAGGCCCTCAAAGATAGTGGTGTCTCAGGAAAACCCGATGAAATGTAAGTTAGGTAGGGGATCCATGTACCACAGCATCCACCCCTGTGAAAACCCCGGAAGTATGCACTCACACATTGGACTGTACAGCCTTATGTCACATTCTAAATTACTACAGACAAGTGAATTTTAAGTACCATGAGGGACAAGCCAGGGCAGAAGCCTTGTAAGCCTCTGAGCCAGCACATGCTACAAGGACGATATAAGTCTAGTCACTCACAAGTCAAGTCTCATGGATAGTCACAAGTCAAGTCGTAAGTCATAGTCAAAAGTCTAGTAAAGTAATAAGTCCTCAGGTCTTAAGTCTTATCCTGGACATGCAGCATAGAACAAGCCAGAATCGATACATCCCTCTGAGCCTTGCACGTACCACTAGGAAAAGAAAACCAGTCTCGGGAAGACTACAAGTCACATACTGCCAAATCTCAATCTGACTAATTACTCCAGGACTGTGATAGGGACAAGTTACCGGTTACTTCTGTACCGGATCTGCATCACCAGTAAAGAACAAGTTGTAATCTATAAATCCTGACTTTTAAAGGGGTACTCTGCTGCTCCAGCATTCAGAACATTTTGTTTCAAACGCTTGGAGCGGGCAGCGAAGGGTCATGAAGTCATGGCCATGCCCTTTGTGATGTCACACCATGCCCCCTCAATGCAAGTCTATGGGAGGTGGCGGGGTGACCGCCACGCCCCCTCCCATAGACTTGCATTGAGGAGGCGTGGTGTGACATCATGGGGGTATGGTCATGACGTCACAAGCCCAGCCGCCCATACCCAGCATTCTAAACAAATGCCAGGTGCTAAACAAAGATCGTGGGGGTCCCAGCGGCAGGACCCCCGAGATCAGACATCTTATCCCCTATCCTTTGGATAGGGGATAAGATGTCTAGGGGCAGAGTACCCCTTTAAGGTGTTCATTTCCTGGGGCCTTGACCTGAATAGCGGGTTAATTGCATGCTACACTCCAGCCACCTGACACTACAACCCTCATCATCAAGTACTCCTTATGATCACAACTCTACTTCTTGTATCATGAACCTAACAACCATGTCATCTTCATCACTATCCCGCCATACCAAAAGAGAGTGCTCCTAATCTCAGCCTGTTACTCGTGTAAAAACACTTAGGATTGGAACAAATACTTATTTTACTTATTAAAATGCAAAACAATGTTTTTTTGTATTAGAAATGTGTATTTCTGGATTTTTTAAGTATTCTGTCTATCACTGTTCAAATAAACCGACCATTAAAATTATCAGCTGATCATTTCTTTGTCAGTGGGAAAACGCACAAGATCACTGTAAGTGCTATAAAGAGATAAAAAGAACACTCTTTTTACATGTTTACACAGAACAATAATGGTATTCAATTGTAGACATACAATTGAAGAAGTTCTTTTCTTTTTCAATTTCCTTTCTGTCTGACCACAGCGCTCTCTGCTGACACCTCTGTCTATTTTAGGAACTGTCCAGAGCAAGATTGGTTTGCTATGGTAATTTGCTCCTACTCTGGACAGTTCCTAAAATGGACAGAGGTGTCAGCATAGAGCGATGTGGTCAGAAAGAAAGGAAATTCAAAAAGAAAAGAGCTTCCTCTGTAGTATACAGCAGCTGATAAGTACTGGAAAGATTAAGATTTTTTCAATAGAAGTAATTTACAAATCTGGAAAAAATTGGAAAAATTTACAAATTTACTGTTTAACTTTCTGGCACCAGATGATTTAAAATGTTTTTTTTTTCCAGGGGAGTACCCCCTTAAAGTGTAAGAAAATAGTTGGCTGCTTTGAAAGAAATGACAATGGTGCCATTGAGCTGAGATATGCGGTGTCTAAAATTAATTTTATCTATTAATCTAATATCTATATACGTGCGTACACAGTGCACGAAAGAGGAGGAAGTTATTAAAGACTGTTTTGAAAGCACAAGCACCACTTGGCATATTAATCTTGACCCAACAAATAGACTTTGTCAACAACGCCGCCAATGAACTTTGTGGGAAAAATCTAATCGCTTTTTATACAACGCGCACAAATGACAGGCCGAAGCCAAAGAACACACAATAAGGAAATATTAATAACACCTGCCCAGTCTCACATACCATATCAAGCTGTTGAGGTCACCAGATTGTTCTGTGGATATTTCCGGACACCTGCAGAGCCAGTAAATATTTCCTGTTTTCTGTTGTGTCTGCGGCAAACAGGAATTTACCAATTGGGAAGCCGTTGCCTAACAGAACATCTCTCACACCACTTGACAGCGGGTTTCCTTTTTATGGTCTTTTTTTTTTTCCCTTGAAATCCCCCTCCAGACAAGAATAGGATATTTTTACCTCTTACTGAGGATATTTTCAAAACAAGTAAGGAAAGTTTCTTAAAAATAGGAACTGAATCCAGTTTCCAGGTATGAGCTCAAATTTACCGTATTTTTCGCCGTATAAGACGCACTTTTTCTTTGGGGGGGGGGAGTTGGTGCGTCTTATATGGCGAATACACACCTATCGCGGCGGTCCCTGCGGCCATCAACGGCCGGGACCCGCGGCTAATACGGGACATCACCGATCGCGGTGATGCCCTGTATTAACCCTTCAGACGCGGCGATCAAAGCTGACCGCCGTGTCTGAAGCGAAAGTGACACTAAACCGGCTTCTCAGTCGGGCTGTTCCGGACCGCCGCGGTGAAATCGCGGCGTCCCAAACAGCTTACAGGACACCGGGTGGGGACCTCACCTGCCTCCTCGGTGTCTGCTCCGTGCCAGGATCCCCTGCATGGCCGGCGCTCTCCTTAGACGTCATCACGTCATTGCGCACACTGTCCCATCATCCAATAGGAGCGGCGTGCGTAGCGACGTGATGACGGCGACGTGATGACGGCGATGGAGAGCGTGGATCCCGTGGGAGAAGACTTCTGGAGCGTCGGGGACACCACAGGGACACGGCGACAGCAATGGAGGACAACATCCAGGGCAGCGGTGACGGGCGGTGACGGGTCCAGAGCGGCGGGGACACATGAGTATTACCTCCTATCCAGTGGTCTTCAACCTGCGGACCTCCAGATGCTGCTAAACTACAACTCCCAGCATGCCCGGACAGCCAACGGCTGTCCGGGCATGCTGGGAGTTGTAGTTTTGCAACATCTGGAGGTCCGCAGGTTGAAGATCACTGTTGAGTTCACAGAATCTTTTTTTTCTAGATTTTGCACCTTTAAAATTGTGTGCGTCTCATATGCCGGTGCGTCCTATAGGGCGAAAAATACTTTGTATCACAGTCAAAAAGGTGATGAGTTCAATGTAAGACTCAATGGGGGAGATTTATCAAAACCTGTGCAGAGAAAAAGTTGCCCAGTTGCCCATAGCAACCAATCAGCTTGCTTCTTTCATTTTTAACAAGACCTCTGCAAAATGAAAGAAGCGATCTGATTGGTTGCTATGGGCAACTGGGCAACTTTTCCTTTGCACAGGTTTTGATAAATCTCCCCCAATGTGCGTTCTCACAGTGCAAAATAAAATCAAAAATGGCAGTAAAAGAGGTATAAAAAGCGGCAGTGGACAGTGTAGTGTGATTTTAACCTCTTAAGGACCAATGACGTTGTGGAACGTCATGGCACCCTGGGCTTTAAGGACCAATGACGTTCCACAACGTCATGGCATTTTCCGGTCTCTGCCGCTCGCCGGGCAGAGATCGGAACTGGATGCCTGCTGAAATCCTTCAGCAGGCATCCAGGGCAAACGCCGAGGGGGGCCATGTAGGCCCCCCATGTCGGCGATCGCCGCAAATCGCAAGGGAAATCGCCCTTGCGATCTGCGGCGATACCGGCTGATCGGGTCTCTGGGACCCGACCGTCCGGTAATTTCGCATGATCCCGGCTGTCACAGACAGCCAGGACCATGCTGAAGACTAGGAGCGAGGTGGCAAGCCGGCCACCTCCTCCGATCCCCTGCGATCTGTCGGTTAGTTAACCGACCAATCGCAGGAGGGGGGGCGGTTACTTCCTCCCGTCCTGCCCGGCCCCTGAAAGTCCGGACAGGACGGGAGGAAGACCGGAGGAAGCGGCGGGGGACGGGGGAGTGCTGGGGACCGGCCCCGGTACTTACCTCGTCCCTGAAGACCCGGATCCCGGCGATGAAGATGGCGGCGGCGACAGGTGAGTAGATCTTCAGCCGCGGTCGGGCCCTTTACAGCAGTGCACGTCGCCGTAAAGCGACATGCATTGCTGTAAAGGGACCCTGTAAACTACAACTCCCAGAATGCCCAGACAGCCCTTGGCGTCCGGGCATGCTGGGAGTTTCAGTTTTGCAACATCTGGAGGTCCACAGTTTGGAGACCACTGTGCCCTTCCAGATGTTGCAAAACTACACATCCTCAGCATGCCCTTACTGTCCAGGCATGCTGGGAGTTGTAGTTCTGTAACATCTGGCCCTTCAGATGTTGCAGAACTACAACTCCCAGCATGCCTGGACAGTTTTGGCATACTGGGAGTTGTAGTTTTGCAACATCTGGAAGGGCACAGATTGGGAACCACTGTATTAGTGGTCTGCAAACTGTAGTCCTCCAGATGTTGCAAAACTACAACTCCAAGCATGCTGGGAGTTGTAGTTCGGCAACATCTAGCTCTAAAGATGTTGCCGAACTACTACTTCCAGCATGCCTGAGAATGTTTGGGAGTTGTAGTTTTGCAACAACAGGAGGCATACTGGTTGGGAAACATTGTCTGTTTCCTAACTCGGTGTTTCCCAACCCGTGTGCCTCCAGCTGTTGCAAAACTATAACTACCAGCATGCACTGATGGACTGTGCATGCTGGGAGTTGTAGTTTTGCAACAGCTGGAGGTCCCCCCCCCTGTGAATGTACAGGGTACATTCACATGGGCAGGGGGCTTACAGTGAGTATCAGGCTGCAAGTTTGCGATGCAGCAAATTTTGCGCGGCAGCTCAAACTCGCTGTAACCCCCCCGCCCGTGCGACTGTACCCTAAAAACCCTACACTACACTAACACAAAATAAAATAAAAAGTATAAAACACTACATATACACATACCCCTACACAGCCCCCCTCCCCAATAAAAATGAAAATGTCTGGTACGCCACTGTTTCCAAAATGGAGCCTCCAGCTGTTGCAAAACAACAACTCCCAGTATTGCCGGACAGCCGTTGACTGTCCAGGCATGCTGGGAGTTTTGCAACAGCTGGAGGCACCCTGTTTGGGAATCACTGGCGTAGAATACCCCTATGTTCACCCCTATGCAAGTCCCTAATTTAGGCCTCAAATGCGCATGGCGCTCTCACTTTGGAGCCCTGTCGTATTTCAAAGCAACAGTTTAGGGCCACATATGGGGTATCGCCAAACTCGGGAGAAATTTCTTAACAAATTTTGGGGGGCTTTTTCTCCTTTAACCCCTTATGAAAAGGTGAAGTTGGGGTCTACACCAGCATGTTAGTGTAAAAAAAACTTTTTTTACACTAACATGCTGGTGTTGCCCCATACTTTTCATTTTGACAAGAGGTAAAAGGGAAAAACGCCCCCCAAAATTTGTAATGCAATTTCTCCCGACTACGGAGATACCCCATATGTGGGCGCAAAGTGCTCTGGGGGCGCACAACAAGGCCCAGAAGGGAGAGTGCACCATGTACATTTGAGGTGATTTGCACAGGGGTGGCTGATTGTTACAGCGGTTTTGACAAACGCAAAAAAAAAAAAAAACTCACATGTGACCCCATTTCGGAAACTACACCCCTCACGGAATGTAATGAGGGGTGCAGTGAGAATTTACCCCCCACTGGTGTCTGACAGATCTTTGGAACAGTGGGCTGCGCAAATTAAAAATTTTGTACAGCCCACTGTTCCAAAGATCTGACAGACACCAGTGGGGGGTAAATGCTCACTGTACCCCTTGTTACATTCCTCAAGGGGTTTAGTTTCCAAAATGGTATGCCATGTGGGGGTTATTTTGCTGTCCTGGCACCATAGGGGCTTCCTAAATGCGACATGCCCCCCCGAGCAAAATTTGCTCTCAAAAAGCCAAATATGACTCCCTCTCTTCTGAGCATTGTAGTTTGCCCGTAGTGCGCTTCAGGTCAATTTATGGGGTACCTCCATACTCAGAAGAGATGGGGTTACAAATTTTGGGGGGTATTTTCTGCTATTAACCCTTGCAAAAATTTGAAATTTGGGGGGGAAACACACATTTTAGTGAAATTTTTTTTTTTTTTTTTTACGTATGCAAAAGTCGTGAAACCCCTGTGGGGTATTAAGGCTCACTTTATTTCTTGTTACGTACCTCAAGGGGTCTAGTTTCCAAAATGGTATGCCATGTGGGTATTTTTTGCTGTCCTGGCACCATAGGGGCTTCCTAAATGTGACATGCCCCCGAGCAAAATTTGCTCTCAAAAAGCCAAATATGACTCCTTCTCTTCTGAGCATTGTAGTTCGCCCGTAGTACACTTCAGGTCAACTTATGGGGTACCTCCATACTCAGAAGAGATGGGGTTACAAATTTTGGGGGGTATTTTCTGCTATTAACCCTTGCATACATGTGAAATTTGGGTGGAAACACACATTTTAGTGACATTTTAAAAAAAAAATTTTTACATATGCAAAAGTCGTGAAACACCTGTGGGGTATTAAGGCTCACTTTATTCCTTGTTACGTTCCTCAAGAGGTCTTGTTTCCAAAATGGTATGCCATGTGGGTATTTTTTCCTGTTCTGGCACCATAGGGGCTTCCTAAATGCAACATGCCCCCCAAAAACCATTTCAGAAAAACGTACTCTCCAAAATCCCCTCGTCGCTCCTTCGCTTCTGAGCCCTCTACTGTGCCCGCCGAACACTTTACATAGACATATGAGGTATGTGCTTACTCGAGAGAAATTGGGCTACAAATATAAGTATACATTTTCTCCTTTTACCCCTTGTAAAAATTCAAAAATTGGGTCTACAAGAACATGCAAGTGTAAAAAATGAAGATTGTGAATTTTCTCCTTCACTTTGCTGCTATTCCTGTGAAACACCTAAAGGGTTAAAACGCTGACTGAATGTCGTTTTGAATACTTTGGGGGGTGCAGTTTTATAATGGGGTCATTTATGGGGTATTTCTAATATGAAGACGCTTCAAATCCACTTCAAACCTGAACTGGTCCCTGAAAAATTGTGATTTTGGAAATTTTGTGAAAAATTGGAAAATTGCTGCTGAACTTTGAAGCCCTCTGGTGTCTTCCAAAAGTAAAAAATCGTAAATTTTATGATGCAAACATAAAGTGGACATATTGTTTATGTGAATAAAAAAAAAAATTATTTGGAATATCCATTTTCCTTACAAGCAGAGAGCTTCAAAGTTAGAAAAATGCAAAATTTTCAATTTTTTCATCAAATTTTGGAATTTTTCACTAAGAAACGATGCAAGTATCGACAAAATTTTACCAATAACATAAAGTAGAATATGTCACGAAAAAACAATCTTGGAATCAGAATGATAGGTAAAAGCGTCTTAGAGTTATTTATGCTTAAAGTGACAGTGGTCAGATGTTCAAAAAACGCTCTGGTCCTAAGGTGTAAAATGGCCTGGTCCTTAAGGGGTTAAGTGGCACTTTTTGTCGAGGAAATTTGTGTTCATATGGTTTATATATGTGAAAATGGTGATTATTTAAAATATATATTTTTTTATTTTGTCTAATGTTATTTATAGCATTCTTAAAGTTGACATTACAAAATATTGTTATCAATATTTTCAGGGTACGTTCACATGTGTATATTTTGCTGCAGATTTTCCTCTGAAAATTTTTTAATTTGTTGTTGTTGATCAAGAAGTTTATGTAGCTTTATCTGGTAAAAAAAATGGTGAATTTATGATGAAAGTGATGAGAATCATTTTTTTTTAATGCTTTTGATGTTTTTTTTTTTTTATAAACAATTTGTGAAGAAACCATTGAGAAAGTTTTATCATGAAAGGGATACTCCGCCAAAAAACATCCAAAGGATAGGGGATTAGATGTCTGATCGTGAGGGTCCCACTGCTGGGGACCCCCACGATCTCCGGCGTGGCACCCCAGTCATCCATGCATTCCCCCTCCATTAATGTCTATAGGGAGAGGTGTGACAGCTACATAGACATGAATGGAGGAGGGGGGGGGGGGAGGGTGGCGTGAAGTCAAACTCCAAGCTTCGGTGTTCCGGATGTTAGGGGATAAAATGTTTTTCGGCTGAGTACCCCTTTAAGGGTATATGGATAATTTTCCAATATCTTGCTGGCGTAGAAGAAGTGAACAATTACAGGGTTCTTTGTGTGGTAAAAGACTCTATTGTTATTAGTAGCAGAGATAAGTCAGCTGTGGTGGTTACATGTGGTGGTTACGATATTTGAAATAAAAAACCTGATGACAGAAAGGTGAGAGAGCGTGACCAAATAATGTGCAGGGTAGAGCCAAATATGCCACAAAATCTAAAACATGTGGGGGAGTAGTCTGGAATATCCCAATGATAAAAAGCAATTTTAGAGGCATAAAGTACCATGTTAAAGGGGTACTCCAGGGAACTAAATCTGTAGCTGATCATTTCTCTATCCAGGACTTAGATCGTTATCTTAATATGATGTGTTATGGTCTATTAGCTGTTTTTCAGCAAAAAACTTAATCTAGATGTCCTATTCATCTCTGTTCTAGTCTCTCTCTGAGCATGGCCCCACCCTCCCAAAACCGTGTGGTTTCTGTACTGTCTAGGGGGTCTGGCTTGAGCCATCATATCATTGAAGCAATACCCTCTAGTATGGGATGCCCAAATTGAGGGGCAGCCTGACCGGCCGGTCCGATCAGACGTTGTCCAAGGGCCTAGCCAGGTATAGGGCCTGCCGCTTCTGAGGACCCAGGACACTTGTCCCGGATTCCCAGTGGACAGTGCTGCCTTCTCCTGTATGTGCGGTACACGCACATACAGAAGAAGGTGTCCCCTCTGCGCGAGCCTCTGCTGCGCTCCAGAGGAGAAGATCACTGCATGGGACATCAGGTGACCATCATTTTTTTTTTCAACCTGGGAAGAGGGGGAGGGGTAAAAACTCTTCTGCCTACACCTACTGTGGGGCGGACTCTGACTATGCTGTCTACACCTACTGGGGGGGACTCCAATTCTGCTGTCTACACCTACTAGGGGGACTCTAACTCTGCTGTCCACACCTACTGGGGGGGACTCCAATTCTGCTGTCTACACCTACTAGGGGGACTCTAACTCTGCTGTCCACACCTACTGGGGGGGACTCTAACTCTGCTGTCTACACCTACTGGGGGGGACTCTAACTCTGCTGTCTACACCTACTGGGGGGGACTCTAGCTCTGCTGTCCACACCTACTGGGGGGGACTCTAACTCTGCTGTCTACACCTACTGGGGGAGACTCTAACTCTACTGCCTACACCTACTGGGGGGATGAACCCTAACTCTGCTACCTGCCCCTACTGGGGGGGGGGACTCTAACTCTGCTGTCTACACCTACTGGTGGGGACTAACTCTGCTGCCTACTCCTACTGGTAGGGAGGGGATTCTAACTCTGCTTTCTACACTTACTGGGGGGGTCTAACTCTGCTGCCTACTCCTACTGGGGGGGGGACTCTAACTCTGCTACCTGCCCCTACTGGGGAGGGAGGGCTCTAACTCTGCTGCCTACACCTACTGGGTGGGGACTCTATCTCTGCTGTCTACACCTACCAGGGTTGGTGGAAGGGACTCTAACTCTGCGGCCTACACATACTGGGGGGCTCTAACTCTGCTGCCTACACATACTGGGGGGCTCTAACTCTGCTGCCCACACCTACTGGGGGGGCTCTAACTCTGCTGCCTACAACTGCTGGGGGGCTCTAACTCTGCTGCCTACACCTACTGGGGGGGACTCTTACTCTGCTGCCCACACCTACTGGGGGGGCTCTAACTCTGCTGCCTACAACTGCTGGGGGGCTCTAACTCTGCTGCCTACACCTACTGGGGGGGACTCTTACTCTGCTGTCCACACCTACTGGTAGGGGGGTACTCTAACTCTGCTGCCTACACCTACTGGGGGGGGGACTCTGCTGCCTACACCTACTGTGGTGGGAATCCTGATACCTAAACCTACACCTACTGTGGGGGGGTTCCTGCTGCCTACACCTACTGTGGGGGGACCCTGCTGCCTACACCTACTGTTGGGGGAACCTGCTGCCTACACCTGCTGTGGGGGAACTCTGCTGCCTACATCCACTATGGGGGAACTCTGCTACCTACACCTACTATGGGGGAAATCTGCTGCCTACACCTAATGTGAGGGACCATCTACTATGTTCCTGCCTAGCTAAGGCTGGGTTCACACCACGTTTTTGCAATACAGTTCCTGTATACGTTTTCAATTTGATAACCGTACAGAGCCGTATTGAAAACCCTATGCATTGACTCTCCATTGAAAACCGTATGCCAAAAGATGCATCTGGTTGTATCCGTTTTGCAGCCTGTATGGTTTTGTCAGTTTTTTCCCATAACAAAAAACGTAGCCCACCACGTTTTTTTTTTCCGGGTGAAAAACCGTATCGAAACGTCTACGTTTTTTTTTTTTCATCCGGTTTTCACCATACAGTTTTTAACTTTGCACAGTTTTTTTTCTTGGAATTTCAAACAAACAAGTGAAACTTTATTCACAATGGAGTAAAAAGTTAAAACGTATAAGTTTTTTTTCTGAAAAAGCGGATGCAACCGGACATCAGTTTTCAAACCGTATATGGTTTTCAGCCGTATGCGAATTAAAATTTGTACACACGTTTTGATACAGTTTAGTCAGGTTTTGAGGAATCCGTTTTTATTATCAAAAACCAGATACGTTTGTAAAAACGGGGTGTGAACCCAGCCTAATATGGGGACAAATTACCAAACTAATAGGAGAGCTACCTACTAACTACATAGGGGGTTTTCATAGTGCCCCTCCCAAGACTAGACTGTGGATCCGCCACTGGGTGGAGGGGGTGCTGGCTACTTACTTGACCAACTCCCTGGCTACCTCACTTTGTACCTGGATGTCTAACTACTTACCTGGCAATCTAACAACCTACATACCTGGCTGCCTAACTATGTACATACCTGGCCTTCATAAATGTCTGCCTAACCACCTAGCTAGCAACCTACCTACCTACCTGGCTAGTCACCTAACAACATACTGTATCTGGCTCCCTGATCTACCTACCTAGTTAACTATTTACCTGGCTACCTACCTACCTGTCCTTTTTCTGAGCAGGACACCAAGGAGGGCATTATTACAGTTTGTGGGCCTATAGATGGAAAGATTGTGTAGAGGAGGGGAAGGTGCTGGAAAAATGTCTAACGTGTTTGTCTTGCAGATGTGAAGAGATTGACATGGTGGTCTGATCCGGACAGAGAAGAAAGGGAAAGAGGACGCCGCCGATTAGAAAAGACGTAAGTGTGAGTCCCAAAATGTAACTGTAATCACATACAGATCCTGTGTACAGCTGATATCTACCATTATTTGGTCCTGTATATAATCACTTACCGTATATACTCGAGTATAAGCCGAGTTTTTCAGCACGATTTTTCGTGCTGAAAACACCCCCCTCGGCTTATACTCGAGTGAACTCTCGACCCGCAGTGGTCTTCAACCTGCGGACCTCCAGAGGTTTCAAAACTACAACTCCCAGCAAGCCTGGGCAGCCATCGGCTGTCCGGGCTTGCTGGGAGTTGTAGTTTTGAAACCTCCGGAGGTCCGCGGGTTGAAGACCACTGCGGCCTTCGACATCATCCAGCCCCCTCTCACCCCCCTTTAGTTCTGTACAGTACTCACCTCCGCTCGGCGCTGGTCCGGTGCTGCAGGACTGTCCGGAGAGGAGGTGGTCCAGTGGGATAGTGGTTCCGGGCTGCTATCTTCACTGGGGAGGCCTCTTCTAAGCGCTTCGTGCCCGGCCCCAGAATAGTCACGTTGCCTTGACAACGACGCAGAGGTACGTTCATTGTCAACGTACTTCTGCGTCGTTGTCAAGGCAACGCCTCTATTCCGGGCCGGAAGCGCGGAGAAGAGGCGCCCCCAGTGAAGATAGCAGCCCGGAACCACTATCCCACCGGACCACCTCCTCTCCGGACAGTCCTGCAGCACCGGACCAGCGCCGAGCGGAGGTGAGTACTGTACAGAACTAAAGGGGGGTGAGAGGGGGCTGGATGATGTCGAAGGCCGCAGTGGTCTTCAACCTGCGGACCTCCGGAGGTTTCAAAACTACAACTCCCAGCAAGCCCGGACAGCCGATGGCTGCCCAGGCTTGCTGGGAGTTGTAGTTTTGAAACCTCTGGAGGTCCGCAGGTTGAAGACCACGGAGGGCGGATGATGATAAGAGGATGATGAAGGGGGGGGTGTGGGATGATGACAAGAGGATAATGAAGGGGGGGGTGGGATGATGAAGGGGGGTGGGGATGATGACAAGGGGATGATGAAGGGGGGGGTGGGATGATGACAAGGGGATGATGAAGGGGGGTGGGGATGATGACAAGGGGATGATGAAGGGGGGTGTGGGATGATGACAAGAGGATGATGAAGGGGGGGTGTGGGATGATGAAGGGGGGTGGGGATAATGACAAGGGGATGATGAAGGGGGGGTGTGGGATGATTACAAGGGGATGATGAAGGGGGGTGGGGATGATGACAAGGGGATGATGAAGGGGGGTGGGGATGATGACAAGGGGATGATGAAGGGGGTGGGGATGATGACAAGGGGATGATGAAGGGGGGATGTGTGGGATGATGACAAGGGGATGATGACAGGTGATGATGATGAGGGTCTGGATGATGACAAGGGGATGATGATGAGGATGTTAATGACGGGTCTGGATGATGACAGGGGGGATGATCTATTTCCCACCCTAGGCTTATACTCCAGTCAATAACTTTTCCTGGGATTTTGGGTTGAAATTAGGGGTCTCGGCTTATACTCGGGTCGGCTTATACTCGAGTATATATGGTATATTTTATTCAGATCTCTGTACAGCTGATATCTACCACCAAATGGTCCTGTATATAATCACTTATATTGTATACAGATCTCTGTACAGCTAATATCTACCGCTATATGGTTCTGTATATAATCACTTATATTGTATACAGATCTCTGTACAGCTAGTATCTACCGTTATATGGTCCTGTATATAATCACACATATTGTATACAGATCCTGTATAGTATATTGGTCTGTGTATAGTGGTTTTATTTAGTACAGTACGGCAGTATTATCCAGTTATTGTGTGGTGGTATATATTTACTCCTTGTATACTGGTATTATTGGTTATGGAAAATTATTTTACCTATATTAAAGTGTTACTTATATATAAAATGTTGTTTATTTTGTGTGTAGGGCTGGTGGAGGGATTTGGGTAGAATAGGGGCAGAAGTGTGACCAGCGGCAGAGCATCGCAGGGGGCCCTTGCTTTTTTTTTTTGGGTCCAGGAGCCCTGAGTGTTGTCAGTCCACCCCTGCCCACATTCCCATGTAACATCTTTTGGGTATGTATAGAGATTTCATGCCTTGGCATATGAAGTTAGACAAATGGGAATGACCCAGCATGGCCACCACACAGTGTATGGAGCTGTCTGCTTCCAGGCCTGTTCCTTGTACATGTGGGCACCAGGGACCTGAAACAGCTGAGTGCCATTTGCCAGCACCACACCGATTTAATATTTATTCCGCTTTTTAGAGCATTGTTCCCCTAGCTGAGATCAATGAAGACCTACAGCTATTGACTACAATATTCCATACAGGCTTCTAAAAGCAAAACATGTGATTAGTTACAGTGCTGAAAACACTGTATGGATGGGAATACAGATACAATATTGGGTTGTCTTTTGAGATGAAATGCTCTTTATTACAAACAAAATTCTTTCAGGTATGTCTATTACGATATTATTCACCTCTTCTTCATAGTAGACATCTTTGACTTTGCCAGCTCATCTTCTTTGGAAACCATTATGGAAGCTTTGCAGTTACCTTGACCTTTGGCTGGAGTCCAACCATTGCTACTTGCTAACATACACACTAGTGAACTAACTCCGTGCTATAACAATAGGACAGGTGAGCTTTCTTGTCATGCTGCCCGGTGGATTTCTTCACCGTAAGGGTTGACTGTAGTAAGAGTGGAGTGAGTGATATATGGCTTGGCTTATGTAGCTGTACTATTGTCAGATATGTGTTTTTGGCAGCCTGGGGATGTGTTATGTTGTGCAGAGCAGGGTTTATGCGTTCATTTTCCTGCCAGTACGGCCTTGCACAGACTGTTCCGAACATCTGAACATCTCAGTGTGTGAAATCCAGAACGCAGGACGGCTGCTGTGAACACGGAGCCAATTCCGATAGTCCCAATATCACAATCCGCCATTGTTTTAATTAAAGAAAACACTTCATATCTGAACCTCTTAATCTTTCTTAGACACGACCACAGCTAAGTCTGGCACCAGCAACCATTGCATTTTAATGAATCTATTTTCTTTTACTGTTGGCTACTAGATGAGGTCAGTTAGATATTCACTTCTGCTTTAGAAATTATATAGAAACGATAACATATGAAAGAAGAACTGTCAGCCTGTTCACCCAAACTAAACCCAATACACTGGGTTATAGTGGCTGAATAGGAGTCCAACGAGGGGTCACTTACTAAAATATGTCCAGTAAGTCCTGAGATATATCCCCCAGAAGATCCTCTGCTGAATTCAGTGAATCGCGTGCAGGCATGGCCAGTTCTTCCTATAGGCCAAGGAGGCCCTCGCCTACAGCGCACCTTAGAGGGGGGTGCACTTCCGCCGGTGTCAGCAAATTAAGTTTCATTAAATCGCTGAGCGATTTGCAGGAGATCAAGGATGGGGGGGTTGTATTTATTTTAAATAAATGTATGATGTGTGTATGTATGATGTATAATGAACCACAGGGCCTTTGTGATGCACCTAGGGCTAGAATCATGCAAACTAAACATAAAAATATAAAATATATCTACATATATATGTATATATATATATATATATATATATATATATATATATCATAGTCTAATAGAGATAACTCGGCACCACTTGGAATGACAGGTAGGTATCAGGATAATAATAGTGTATGGCCCCTTTAACTGCTGTGTGAGCTCTGTATTCGGTGCTAACTCGCTGGAGATAAGACAATTCACAATTCAACACTGAAGATGCAGAAAATAGCGGAGCACTCACCCAAGCTTCTACTGCAGTGTTAGTTTATTATAAACTTACAAACATGAGGGTACACGGATCAGGGCGCTGTGCTGGAGGACGCGGGGGTATAGTTTCGGTGACGGACCATTGCAGGCTTCTGCGCTTCGTCAGACCGGGAGTGTCGGATTCACAGGAAGAGGTGTGCTTAAAACAGGTAAGTGTTATGACGCTTCAGGTGAGCCTGTGCGCCATTGGCTGGAAACACCTTTACACATATATCTTAAAAATTATGTTAGTGTGAATTAAAAGCAAACTTCTTATCTTATGAGACAGCTGTACTATATATAGCAAATCATAACAAGGCACCATACTCTTTGTCATTCATGCCCATCGGGCCGGTGCCATCCAACCGGATGATCCACCTGGCCTCATTTTTCAATAGTTGTTGGTGTTTGTTCAGACCTTGCCCTGTATTTATTACCTGTTCAATAGCAGCAAATCGTAATCCCTCCGGATTGCTACTATGATAGTCCTTCATGTGGGTTGCGAATCGTGGGGCTCCTATACCTGTTGCAATAGATCTAAGAAGTTCTCTGATCCTGTGATATAGTGGACGGATCATTTTGCCCATGTAAAAGTAACCACATGTGCAGACTATGCAGCAAACAACAAAGGTTGACTTGCAGTTTAAAAATTGTTTTTTTGGATGTTATATCCACTATTGGTTTAGAGTCGTTTAACCAATTAGTGGTTTGTTTGTTGTGTGTTTTATTTCTATTGTATTGATCCTGAATTGTTATATTTTTTCTGTATGTCACTATGGCTGATTTGTTGTTAATTTTGACTAGATCGTTATCCTATTGGATCATAAACCAGTTTTTATTTATGGATTTTTTTATTACATCGTTTATGGCAGTATTTTTAAATGTGAATGTGAACCTTTGATTCTCATCCTGTTTTCTTACATTAGAAAGGAGTGCAGCCCTAGGGATTTTTTCTACTTTTGATCGTGCTGCCTGGAGTAATTCTAGGGGGTACCCTCTTTTTAGTGATCTGCAGAATTCAGTGAATCGCGTGCAGGCATGGCCAGTTCTTCCTATAGGCCAAGGAGGCCCTCGCCTATAGCGCACCTTAGAGGGGGGTGCACTTCCGCCGGTGTCAGCAAATTAAGTTTCATTAAATCGCTGAGCGATTTGCTGGAGATCAAGGATGGGGGGGGGGGGGGGGGTTGTATTTATTTTAAATAAATGTATGATGTGTGTATGTATGATATATATAATGATCCTCAGGGCCTTTGTGATGCACCTAGGGCTAGAATCATGCAAACTATACAGAAAAATATA
This sequence comes from Hyla sarda, assembly GCF_029499605.1. NCBI lineage: Eukaryota > Metazoa > Chordata > Amphibia > Anura > Hylidae > Hyla > Hyla sarda. Next base: position 558,515,569 of record NC_079189.1, on the reverse strand, counting down.
AAATATATCTACATATATATATAGACAAAGAATAAGTCAGCCAGCACTTTAGTTGATACCAAACTATTATATGGACCTGGCCTACAGGTGCACGCTACTAGGCTAGATATACAGCAACAGAAGAATGCAGCAGCACACTGCCAGCACAAGGATATAGGTGAAACATGAACATGCAGTTAAAACATGGAGAGCTATACAGCTATGGTGTAATAGATGCAAATGTGAAACTATGATATAGTGAGGCACTTAGCTCGCAAATTTGTCTCCGCCGGCCTTGCACCCCACCCACCTCTATCAGGTGTGTACATAAGGTGTCTTGGATGTTCCAGATCCTGCCATGCTTACTGAACTGTTCACACAGAGGCATATTCACAGTGTAGGGTCCGTCCCAGGAGGCTACCTTATCGCGGTGGGACGGTCCAAGCTATTTGACCGCCGGCGGAGACAAATTTGCGAGCTAAGTGCCCCACTATCTCATAGTTTCACATTTGCATCTATTACACCATAGCTGTATAGCTCTCCATGTTTTATCTGCATGTTCATGTTTCACCTATATCCTTGTGCTGGCAGTGTGCTGCTGCATTCTTCTGTTGCTACATATATATATATATATATATATATATATATATATATATATATTAAAAAAATGTGCAAATAAAAAATGGTACTAAGCTTGCTTAAAAAAACTTTTTTTTAAAAACGGAAAATTACACTCAATTAGCAAATTAGTAGATATGGCATTCTGGGACCTGTAGTCCACACATCATTATGCCTAGCAGATACTTTATAGACATAGTCAATGACTAGCTCTATAAAAGATCTCCTAGGTATAATGATGTGCGGACTACAGGTTCCAGAATGCCATATCTACTAATTTGCTAATTGAGTGCAATTTTCTGTTGTTGTTTTTAAGCATTCTTAGTACCATTTTTCATTTGCACATTTTATGTATAGTATATATTTAAAATATTTTTGTTTAGGTTGTATGATTCTAACCCTACAGTATATGGTCTGCAGAGCTGGTGTAGAGCCAGGTCACCACAATATGGGCACTGTATGAGGGGAGCATTTCCCTTGTATATTGGTATTATGGGTATTATTGGTCTCAGTATACAGGATTTGGGCAGTAACAGTATGATGGTAATATGTATGATGATAATGTTTCTCCTTGTATACTGGTTTTATTGGTAATATTGGTCTCAGTATACAGGATTTGGTCAGTAACAATATGATGGTAATATGTATGATGATAATGTTTCTCCTTGTATACTGGTTTTATTGGTAATATTGGTCTCAGTATAGAGGATTTGGTCAGTAACATTATGATGGTAATATGTATGGTGATAATAAATCCTTAAATCCTTGTGTTATTTGGTAACTATCAAAACCTGTGCAAAGGAAAAGTTGCCCAGTGCAACCAATCAGATTGCTTCTTTCATTTTTCAGAGGCCTTTTAAAAACAAAAGAAGCGATTTGATTGGTTGCTATGGGCAACTGGTCGATTTTTTTTCTCTGCACTGGTTTTGATAAATCTCCCCCACTGGACAGTGTGCAGTGATGGCGCTCCTGAGCGATCATGTCTGTCTGCCTCCAAGGAGTACTGCTTTCAGCAGCAGCGCCGTGCTCCTCTGAGGCAGACAGGCTTGATCACTCAGGTCCTGCAGCTCATGACATCACAACTGCGTCACCGCCCCTCCATCACCAGTGTGTCACCCCAGTAGTATGCTAATTACATGAGGAGGGGGGCTTGTTACAGTGTATCACCTTAGTAGTAAGGTGGGGCGTGTCAAAGGTCAGGCCAATGGGTGGAGTTAAGGGGGTGACAAAATTAGCTTTTGCCTAGGGTGGCAAAAATCCTTGCACCTCCTCTGGAGTACCCCTTTAAAGCAGGAGTCATCTGTATTTACTGTGATTTTTTCTTTTTTTGTTTAAGTGTGATTTGGACAGGTTTATGGAGTTTCCGCTTACTAATACATACATGAAAACACAACCATGTGAAGAAACTGCATTCGTAACAACAGAAGGCAACAAAAAGAAGGAGTGGGTGCTCATCGAAGGGGAACTGTACAAACATGATGCATGCTTACTAATGTGGTGAATCACAAAGCAGAGCGCTATTCTTCCAAATCCACAATTTTAACCTCTTCAGGACATAGGGCGTATGGATACGCCCTGAATCCCGAGTCCTTAAGGACCGAGGGCGTATCCATACGCCCGTGGGAATTCCGGCCCCCACCGCTAGCCGGTTGGGGACCGGAGCCGGATGCCTGCTGAAATCGTTCAGCAGGCATCCCGGCATATCGCCCAGGGGGGTCATTATGCCCCCCCATGTCGGCGATCGCCGCAGATCGCTGGACAATTCAGTCCAGCGATCTGCGGCGATTCCGGGTCAATCGGGTCTCCAGTGACCCGATGACCCGGAATTACTGGCTGTTCGGGGCCGTCTCTGACGGCCCCGAACAGCCAGAGCCTGCAGGGGTGAGGTGGCACTGGTGCCACCTCACGATCGCCCTGATTCGTCGGCCGGATTACCGGCCGACCAATCAGGGCGCCTGCTGCGGGTGTCACTCCCGCACCCGCTCCGCCCCTCTTCCGGAGGACGTGAGCGGGTGCGGGACGTGCACCCCGGGTGCTGGGGACCCCGATCCCCAGCGCCCCTGTTGGGATCGGGGCCCCAGGAGCAGCTGCGGCGGCGGAGACGACGAGGGACTGACCTGGTGCAGCGAGGATCGTTGGAGGTGAGTGACAGCCTCCTGCTGTTGCTTAGCAACAGCTCCCAGCATGCAAAAAGGGCATGCTGGGAGCTGTAGTTATGCAACAGCAGGAGGCAGACCACCACAACTCCCAGCATTCCCTTATGGGCATGCTGGGACTTATGGTTTTGCAACAGCTGGAGGCACATTCTTTCTATGGAAAAGTGTACCTTCAGCTGTTGTCTAACTACAACTCCCAGCTTGCACAAACAGCTAAAGTGCATGCTGGGAGTTGTAGTGGTGCATCTGCTGGTTGCATAACTACAACTCCCAGCATGCCCGTTGGCTGTCGGTGACTGCTGAGAGTTGTAGTTTTGCAACAGCTGAAGGCACACTGGTTGTGAAACTCAGAGTTTTTTTTTACCTAACTCAGTGTTTCACGACCGGTGTGCCTCCAGCTGTTGCAAACTACAACTCTCAGCAGTCACCGTACACCATGCACCGTACATGCTGGGAGTTGTAGTTTTGCAACAGCTGGAGGCACACTGGTTGTGAAACACTGAGTTAGGTGACAAACTCAGTGATACATAACCAGTGTGCCTACAGTTGTTGCAAAACTGCAACTCTCAGCAGTCACCGACAGCCAACGGGCATGCTGGGAGTTGTAGTTATGCAACAGCTGGATGTCCCCCCCCAATGTGAACGTACAGGGTACACTCACATGGGCGGAGGATTACAGTAAGTATCTGGCTGCAAATTTGAGCTGCCGCAAACTTTCTGCTGCAGCTCAAATTGCCAGCGAGAAACTACTGTGAACCCCCGCCCGTGTGACTGTACCCTAAAAACACTACACTACACTACCACACAATAAAATAAAATAAAAAGTAAAAAACACTACATATACACATACCCCTACACAGCCCCCCTCCCCTCCCCAATAAAAATGAAAAACGTCTGGTACGCCACTGTTTCCAGAACGGAGCCTCCAGCTGTTGCAAAACAACTCCCAGTATTGTCGGACAGCCGTTGACTGTCCAGGCATGCTGGGAGTTTTGCAACAGCTGGAGGCACCCTGTTTGGGAATCACTGGCGTAGAATACCCCTATGTCCACCCCTATGCAATCCCTAATTTAGGCCTCAAATGCGCATGGCGCTCTCACTTTGGAGCCCTGTCGTATTTCAAGGCAACAGTTTAGGGTCACATATGGGGTATCGCCGTACTCGGGAGAAATTGTGTTACAAATTTTGGGGGGTATTTTCTGCTTTTACCCTTTTTAAAAATGTAAAATTTTTGGGAAAACAAGCATTTTAGGTAAAAAAAAAATTTTTTTTTTTACATATGCAAAAGTCGTGAAACACCTGTGGGGTATAAAGGTTCACTTAACCCCTTGTTACGTTCCCAGAGGGGTCTAGTTTCCAAAATGGTATGCCATGTGGGTTTTTTTTTGCTGTCCTGGCACCATAGGGGCATCCTAAATGCGGCATGCCCCCAGAGAAAAATTTGCGTTCAAAAAGCCAAATGTGACTCCTTCTCTTCTGAGACCTGTAGTGCGCCAGCAGAGCACTTTTCACCCCCATATGGGGTGTTTTCTGAATCGGGAGAAATTGGGCTTCAAATTTTTAGGGGTATTTTCTGCTATTACCCTTTTTAAAAATAAAAAAAATTTTGGGAAAACAAGCATTTTAGGTAAATTTATTTTTTTTTTTTTTACATTTGCAAAAGTCGTGAAACACCTGTGGGGTATTAAGGTTCACTTTATCCCATGTTACATTCCCCGAGGGGTCTAGTTTCCAAAATGGTATGCCATGTGTTTTTTTTTTGCTGTTCTGGCACCATAAGGGCTTCCTAAAGGTAACATGCCCCCCAAAAACCATTTCAGAAAAACGTACTCTCCAAAATCCCCTTGTTGCTCCTTCCCTTCTGAGCCCTCTACTGCGCCCGCCGAACACTTTACATAGACATATGAGGTATGTGCTTACTCGAGAGAAATTGGGCTACAAATACAAGTAAAAATTTTGTCCTTTTACCCCTTGTAAAAATTCAAAAATTGGGTCTACAAGAACATGTGAGTGTAAAAAATGAAGATTGTGAATTTTCTCCTTCACTTTGCTGCTATTCGTGTGAAACACCTAAAGGGTTAAAACGCTGACTGAATGTCATTTTGAATACTTTGGGGGGTGTAGTTTTTATAATGGGGTCATTTATGGGGTATTTCTAATATGAAGACCCTTCAAATCCACTTCAAACCTGAACTGGTCCCTGAAAAATACTGAGTTTGAAAATTTTGTGAAAAATCGGAAAATTGCTGCTGACCGTTGAAGCCCTCTGGTGTCTTCCAAAAGTAAAAACTCATCAATTTTATGATGCAAACATAAAGTAGACATATTGTATATGTGAACCAAAAAAAAATGTATTCGTAATATCCATTTTCCTTACAAGCAGAGAGCTTCAAAGTTAGAAAAATGCTACATTTTCAAATTTTTCATCAAATTTACGGATTTTTCACCAAGAAAGGATGCAAGTATCGACAAAAATTTACCACTATGTTAAAGTAGAATATGTCACGAAAAAACAATCTCGGAATCAGAATGATAACTAAAAGCATTCCAGTGTTATTAATGTTTAAAGTGACAGTGGTCAGATGTGCAAAAAACGCTCCGGTCCTTAAGGCCAAAATGGGCTCCGTCCTGAAGGGGTTAAGGACACTGCACTATAAAATAATCACCATAAAAAAAGTCTACGAGGTAAAATAGACTTTAAGGCTACGTTTCCACACAGGTTTTTCTGGCGTTTTCTTGGATATCTGCCACCGCAGTTTTTAAGCCAAAGTCAGAAGTGGATCCATGAAGAGAAGTATAAGTCCTTCCTTTGAATGAGGAGAAGTATAAGTCCTACACTTCAGACTTTGGCTCAAAAACTGCAGTGGCAGTATTCAAAAAATAAAATAAATGCCAGAAAAAACCTGTGTGGAAACCTATATGTTATGCTTTGTCCTTTAAACACTAGGTTTATCTGATCACCCCACACAGATATACAGTAACCCCCCGACCTACGATGGCCCCGACATATGATAAAATCGACATACGATGGCCTCTCAGAGGCCATCGCATGTCGATGTCGGCATCGACATACGATGCTTTTATATGTCGGGGCCATCGCATTAACTGCTATCCGACAGCGCAAAATGCTTAAGCTGCTGTTGGATAGCAGTGTAATGTGCCCCAGCAGGTTCACTTACCTATTCCCGCTGCTCCGGGTCCACTTCGCGATCCTCCGGTGTCTTGCGCATCTTCTCTAGTGTCCGGGCCTTGCTTTCTGGTGTCGTTATTACGTCACTACGCACGCCGTGCCGGCGCAGCAACGTAATAACGTCACCGGAAAGCAAGGCCCGGACACTGCAGAAGATGCGCAAGACACCGGAGGATCGCGAAGAAGACACTGGAGCAGCGGGACAGCATCGGGAGCCCCTGGAACAGCAGCGGGAGCGGTGAGGACCTGGTGCGGAGCGGCGGGGACAGGTAAGTACAGCTTCCTATACTTTACATTGCACGGATCCCTCAACATACGATGGATTCGACAAACGATGGGTCGTTTGGAACGAATTACCATCGTATGTTGAGGGACCACTGTATTAGGCAGTAATATGCTGATATATAATGTGGTGTCCCGGTATAGGACCTTGTCCTGTTCCTGTCCTAAGTCCCCTCAGGAAGAGCCCCTGGAGTCCATAGGGCCCTCCTGCAGGGCTTATTCCCCCCCCCCCCCCCCCCATCCCCCTGCTTATCAGTTACTGCTTCATATAAATGCATTGTACATATTGTCCAGTATATATAAAGTTGTATAAATGTATAGGACCTTCCTGGATCATGTGATACTGTCATGTGATGTACCCAAAGTTCCCTGGGTACAGGACCTACAGGCTTTGCAACCAATGGGCTTTAGTCCAGCCTCCTTGATATATAAGGAGCTGTAGTCTCTAAATTAACTCTCTTGTTCCTGGCACTTAAGCAAGCACAATCAGCATATACTACTCAATTCATCTCAGCTAGGCCAAAGTCTAAGGAACCTGCAGCCACTACAAAACGTGAGTTATCAAGCTCTATCTACAATTTCTAGTGACTACTACTCAACTCAAGCATACAATTAGTAGCACAGTGGCCTGCATAAATCTCAATACTACAAGTCCCAGCAAGCCTGTGAGGTATCCTGCATCCCGGTTGCCTCTAGAAAAACTGCATAATTGTAAAGACTGTTTCATAAGAAGTTTAAGTAAAAGTTGCACTTATCTCACAATTCCTGCTGTGGACATTCCTTTACTGCCTGACGTTTTTGGGTTGGTTGTCGGCAGGGTCTTAAACAGAAAACAACCACATCCTGGCGTCACGACAAATCAGGGGTTAATAACACCTTACCCCACAGGGTTAATACCACCAGACCCTGCTACACCATTGCAACACCCCAGACACCACAATAACATATATGGCAATTCCTTAAAATTATTCTGTTATCACAAATCCAATTGAAGGGCAGGAAGGCTGTAGGATGCCAATACATACGTCTATTCTTGAAGCAGAAAATAATCCTTATCAGGACCTTCTATTGACATCAATAGGTCTTTGATATCATGAGGATTCCATGCAGACAAACCACTTGAAATCTGCATCAAATTACTTGTGTGCCAAGGTTTACTTTGAAAAGTGCAGAAAATTCAGTGAGAAAATTCTGCCATGTTAAAGAGCTCTTATAAAGACTTAAGAGCAGAAATCCTCCAGTATCCCTTGATGACTGCACAGAAACACCTGAGAACTGTATAATTTATATGAGTATTGAACAGTAATCTGACAGTGGAAAACTTTTTGTCTTCCTGGATTATAGGAATTAAGCTTTAAAAAGTTTTTTAACATACCGTATATACTCGAGTATAAGCCGAGTTTTTCAGCACGATTTTTCGTGCTGAAAACACCCCCCTAGGCTTATACTCGAGTGAACTCTCTGCCCTCAGTGGTCTTCAACCTGCGGACCTCCAGATGTTTTAAAGCTACAACTCCCAGCAAGCCCGGGCAGCCATCGGCTGTCCGGGCTTGCTGGGAGTTGTAGTTTTGAAACATCTGGAGGTCCGCAGGTTGAAGACCACTGCGGCCTTCAACATCATCCAGCCCCCCCCCCCCTCACCCCCTTTAGTTCTGTACTCACATCCGCTCGGCGGGACGTTAGGGTGCGTTGGTCCGGGCCATCTGTGCTGCAGGGACCGTCCGGTGGGGAGGGATAGTCGTTCCGGGCTTTCCATCTTCACCAGGGGGGCCTCTTCTCCGCGCTTCTGCCCTGGAATAGAGACGTTGCCTTGACGACGACGCACAGGGACGTTCATGAGTAACGTCCCTGTGCGTCGTCGTCAAGGCAACGTCTCTATCCCGGGCCCGAAGGGCGGAGAAGAGCCCCCCCCCGGTGAAGATGGAAAGCCCGGAATGACTATCCCTCCCCACCGGACAGTCCCTGCAGCACAGATGGCCCGGACCAATGCACCCTAACGTCCCACCGAGCAGAGGTGAGCACAGAACTAAAGGGGGTGAGAGGGGGGGGGCTGGATGATGTCGAATGCCGCAGTGGTCTTCAACCTGCGGACCTCCAGATGTTTCAAAACTACAACTCCCAGCAAGCCCGGACAAGGGCTTAATGACAAGGGGATGATGAAGGGGGTGTGGGATGATGACAAGTGGATGATGAAGGGGGGTGTGGGATGATGACAAGGGGATGATGAAGGGGGTGTGGGATAATGACAAGGGGATGATGAAGGGGGTGTGGGATGATGACAAGGGGATGATGAAGGGGGTGTGGGATGATGACAAGGGGATGATGAAGGGGGTGTGGGATGATGACAAGGGGATGATGAAGGGGGTGTGGGATGATGACAAGGGGATGATGAAGGGGGTGTGGGATGATGACAAGGGGATGATGAAGGGGGGTGTGGGATGATGACCAGGGGATGATGAAGGGGATGATGAAGGGGGTGTGGGATGATGACAAGGGGATGATGAAGGGGGTGTGGGATGATGACAAGGGGATGATGAAGGGGGGGTGGGATGATGGCAAGGGGATGATGAAGGGGGTGTGGGATGATGACAAGGGGATGATGAAGGGGGTGTGGGATGATGACCAGGGGATGATGAAGGGGGGATGTGTGGGATGATGACAAGGGGATGATGAAGGGGGTGTGGGATGATGACAAGGGGATGATGAAGGGGGTGTGGGATGATGACAAGGGGATGATGAAGGGGGGGTGGGATGATGACAAGGGGATGATGAAGGGGGGGTGGGATGATGACAAGGGGATGATGAAGGGGGTGTGGGATGATGACAAGGGGATGATGAAGGGGGAGTGTGGGATGATGACAAGGGATGATGAAGGGGGTGGGATAATGACAAGGGGATGATGAAAGGGTGTGTGGGATGATGACAAGGGGATGATGAAGGGGGGGTAGGATAATGACAAGGGGATGATGAAGGGGGGTGTGGGATGATGACAAGGGGATGATGAAGGGGGGTGTGGGATGATGAGGGGATGATGACAGGCGGTGATGATGAAGGAGGGATGATGATGAGGTTGTTAATGATGGGGGTCTGGATGATGACAGGGGGGATGATGTATTTCCCACCCTAGGCTTATAGTTGAGTAAATAACTTTTCCTGGGTTTTTGGGGTGAAATTAGGGGCCTTGGCTTATATTCGGGTCGGCTTATACTCGAGTATATATGGTAATTTTTTCTGAAGAATTGGAAATGCAGCACTGAAAACAACACAGAATCAGTACAATTTAAAGGGGTACTCCAGTGGAAAACAGTATTTTTAAAATCAACTCGTGCCAGAAAGTTGAACAGGTTTGTAAATTACTTCTATTTAAAAATCTTAATCCTTCCAGTACTTATCAGCTACTGTATGCTCCAGAGGAAGTTCCTTTCTTTTTGAATTTATTTTCTGTCTGACCACAGTGCTCCCTGCTGACACCTCTGTTCATGTCAGGAACTGTCCAGCAGGGCCAGACTGCCCTACCAGGATATCCAGAAAATTGTGCTTGGCAGTCGCTCACTCAAGCTAGCACACAAGGTCCTCACCTTAGTGTCAGGATCTTGTGTGCAGCGTCCGAAGAGTGGCGGAGCTAAGAGCTATAACTCCCAGCCCCGCCACTCATTCCAGTACCTGCACACCAGGCCGCTGCACGTAACGTATGTCATGGTGCCGGCTGTGCAATGCCGTCATATCATTGTGCCGCCTGCGCCATGACATAGATATTCTGTGTGGCCTGGACCCAGATGGAACAGCTCTGCGTGGGAGCAGTGGTAAGGTGAGTTTTTTGTTGATTTATTTTTACAAAGCAACCTACTTAGGTAATATAGAAGTATAGGGGGGATAGAGACTACCTAGAATGGGCCCTACCTACTGGGAGTAACCCCTACTTATAGGAGACTGCTACAGCATACAGGGAGTAACTACCTACAGGAGGAATCTAACTACACGGGGACCTACCTATTTGGGGCACCTCCATAATGGGGAAAACCACGTGAAAGGACCTGTGTACCTATTGGAGCGAACTATCTACTTAATGGTGGGGGACCTACCTACCCAACCCACATATCTATCCAAGGGTGGACTGACCGCCAGTCCATTTGGACATAGTCTGAGAGCCTGCCCTGGTAAAAGGTCAGTTGCAGCTGCTGAGGATCCAGGACACTTGCCCCGGATCCCCAGTCACACAAGCGCTACTTTCCCTGATGTTATTTTCTATGTAAATATGAAGAGGACCTGATTGATGGCTCCGCCCCCCAGCACAGGAAGAGGACGGGGCCGAGAGCTGACAGGCCTCCCAGGAACACAGAGCAGCTGTGAGGGTGAGTGATGTCCCTGTGTGCTGCCTCTCTCCCCCATGACTAGCAGTATAACCAGGAGCTGGGGGTGTAAAGTAGCAGCCCAATGGGGTCACTTATTGTCCTCCAGTGTCCACAGGTTGCCAACAGGTCACGTTACAAGAACAATTTTTGGGAAAAATTGCAGCAAAAATGGCACAGTTTTATGGTAATGTGACCTGTGGACACTGGAGGAGGAGAAGTGACCCCACTGGGCCCACAACATGTGGACACACTGCTTGTTTATTTATCATTGACCCCGTAAGGCAGTGTTTTCCAACCAGGGTGCCTCCAGCTGTTGCAAAACTACAACTTCCAGCATGCCCAGACAGCCTTTATGCTGGGAGTTGTAGTTTTGCAACAGCTGGAGGCACCCTGGTTGGGAAACACTGCCTTAAAGGGTACATTTACATGTACAGGATCTGCATATTTTTTGCTGCATATTTTGTGCAGCTGATTTTGCAACCCATTAGCTTCAATGCAAAAATATGCAGCAGATCCTGTACGTGTGAACGTACCCTAAGGAAGCAAGGCATAAATGTATGCCCTGTGTCTGCTCCCACTGTGTTGTATAAATCATTAGATGGAACCCTCACCAATCAGGCTGATGTCCAACATTAACCCTTTAGAAGCCGCAATCAAAGTTGATGGCAGTGTCTAAAAGTGTTAAAACGCTTGTGCTAGTCAGGCAAGCTGAGCGGGATCACAGCGGCAAAATCGCGGAGTCCCAATCAGCTGAGAGGAAGGCTGTAGGGGCCATACCTGGCGTCAGATCTGCAACCCAAGAATATAGGCAGCCTGTATAAAAAGAACGCCAATAACACTGATCAATGCTGTGCTGTAGTACAGCATTGTTCAGTGTTTGCAAACAAAAGGTGACTTGTGACAGTGCCCTTTAGGGAATAAAAATGGTGAGAAAATGTTAATATTGGACTCAGGGCTTTTCCATTTTTGCACTTTGATTATTTCCTCCTCATCTTCTAAAAATCATAACACTTTCAATTTCCCACCTACAGAACTAACTATATGAGGGCTTGTTTTGATCACTTCATATGCCTTCATATATATATAAAAAAAAAAAAATCAAAAAGTCCTATCTAAACAAAATCACAGCTCAGCTAATAAGCTCTGGTAAAGTGAAAGCTGAGCTGTGATTGGTTGCTGTGGGAAAATCACTTCACTTTTTCTCTCACAGTTTGATAAATCTGGGCCAATGTGTCATCTTTGCGTAGTAACAAACCCCTCCAAAATTAGCTGACTGCGCTGTTTTTAAAAGAAAATTCGACCCACAAATATTGTTATTTGCTTTCACCATAGATTTTATGGTAAAATGAGTGATGTTATGACAAAGTACCTAGCCAGTTACCTGGATACTTATATACCTGCCTACCTAATTACACACCTACCTACATACCTGGCTACCTACCTACATACCTAGCTGGCTACCTACCTATCTGGCTAGTTACATACCCGTCTAACTTTCTAGTTAGCTACCTACCTGGCTACCTAGTTACCTTTCCTTTTACTGTGCAGGAGGGCATTATAACAGTTCAGGGCCTATAGATGGGGAGATTGTGTAGAGGAGGGGAGGGCATTGTAAAAATTCAGAGTGTAAAATATTTGTCTTACATATATTTTGGCTTGAAGAAGTCGACATGGCGGTCTGATGCGGACAGAGAAGAAAGCGAAAAAGGACTACACTGATCAGAAAAAATGTTGATTGTGAGTGCTCAAATGTAACTGTAATTATTAATATGGTATACACATTCTGTGTACAGCTGGTGTCTACCACTATATGGGAACTGTATGGGGGAATACCGTTGTGTGTGTGTATAGTGGTTTAATTCAGTACAGTATGGTGGATTATCTAGTTATTGTGTGGTGGTATATATTTCCTCCTTGTATACAGGTATTATTGGTTATGGAAAATTTCCTTACTATATTTCATTTTATTTTGTATGTAGAAGTGGTGCATGAGGAGGGATTTGGGTAGAAGGGGCCAACTGGGGGCCCTTGCTTTATTATGTCCGGGGGCCCTGAGTGTTGCCAGTCCACCCTTGCATCTATCCACTCTACTGTGTAGGACACTAATTAAATTATTACTGTATAGCGCTCTATATGTGCTGCAAAAGTACGGAGTCTAAAATTTTGTCTGGCAGGTTCTGTGAAGACAAGTTGTGGCTGGAAGAAATCGTCATGAAAGTCTGAGCCGGATGGAGAAGAAAAAGTAAAGTGACCAACACAGATCAGAGAAGACATCACAGGATGTAACCGTATGTAATCACTTATATGGTCTGCAGAGTGTGTGTAGAGCTGATATCTACCACTATATGGTCACTGTATAGAGGGGATATTTCTAGAGATGAGCGAACTTCCAGTAATTCGATTCGTCACAAACTTCTCAGCTCGGCAGTTGCTGACTTTAGCCTGGATAAATTAGTTCAGCTTTCAGGTGCTCCGGTGGGCTGGAAAAGGTGGATACAGTACTAGGAGAGCGTCTAAAGCCCACCGGAGCACCTGAAAGCTGAACTAATTTATGCAGGCTAAAGTCAGCTACTGCCGAGCCTAGAAGTTCGTGAAAAATCGAATCACTGTAAGTTCGCTCATCTCTAGATATTTCCTCCTTGTTTGTATACTGATATTATGAGTAATATTGGTCTCAGTATATAGGAGTCGGTCAGTAACATTATGATGGTAATATGCATGGTGATAATATTCCTCCCTGTATACTAATATTATTGTTAATCCAGGTCTCAGTATACAGGGTTTGATCAGTAACAGTATGAAGGTAATATGTATGGTGATAATATTCCTCCTTGTATACTGGTGTTATTGGTAATATTGGTCTCAGTATACAGGAGTGGAGGTGGCGGCAGCATGAGGAGAACATTTAGTGGCTGAATGACACAGCCTGGAGGTGGAAGCAGCATGAGGAGAGCATATAGTGGCTGAATGACCCCGCCTGGAGGTGGCGGCAGCATGAGAGGACTACATAATGGCTGAATGACACAGCCTGGAGTTGGCGGCAGCATATTGGTCTCAGTATACAGGAGTGGAGGTGGCGGCAGCATGAGGAGAACATTTAGTGGCTGAATGACACAGCCTGGAGGTGGAAGCAGCATGAGGAGAGCATATAGTGGCTGAATGACACAGCCTGGAGGTGGCGGCAGCATGAGAGGACTACATAATGGCTGAATGACACAGCCTGGAGTTGGCGGCAGCATATAGTGGCTGAATGACACAGCCTGGAGTTTGCGGCAGCATGAGGAAAACATATAGTGGCTGAATGACACAGTGTGGAGGTGGCAGCAGCATGAGGAGACCATATAGTGGCTGAATTACACAGCATTGAGGTGGCAGCAGCATGAGGAGACCATATAGTGCCTGAAAGACACAGCATGGAGGTGGTGGCAGCATGAGGAGAACATATAGGGGCTGAATGACACAGTCTGGAGTTGGCAGCAGCATACAGTGGCTGAATGACACAGCCTGGAGTTTGCGGCAGCATGAGGAGAACATATAGTGGCTGAATGACACAGCCTGGAGTTGGCAGCAGCATGAGCAGACCACATAGTTGCTGAATGACACAGCCTGGAGTTGGCGGCAGCATATAGTGGCTGAATGACACAGCCTGGAGTTTGCAGCAGCATGAGGAGAACATATAGAGGCTGAATGACACAGCCTGGAGTTGGCGGAAGCATGAGGAGACCATATAGTGGCTGAATGACACAGCGTGGAGGTGGCGGCAGCATGAGGAGACGATATAGTGGTTGAATGACACAGCGTGGAGGTGACAGAAGCATGATGAGAACATATAGTGGCTGAATGACATAGTCCGGAGTTAGCGGCAAAATATGCCGCAGCGCATACTTGAAGCAGGAAACTCACATGGGAGGGGGGGGGGCAAGCCTCCAGCTGTTGCAAAACTACAACCCCCAGCATGCACTGACAGACCGTGCATGCTTTTGCAACAGCTATAGGCACACTGGTTGGAAAATCTTCAGTTAGGTTCTGTTGCCTAACTCAGTATATTTCAAACAGTGTGCCTCTAGCTGTTGCAAAACTGCAACTCCCAGCATATACTGATCGCCGAAGGGCATGCTGGGAGATGTAGTAATGCAACATCTGGAGGTACGCAACTACAACTTCAAGCATGCTGAGACAGCTGTTTGCTGTTTGGGCATGCTGGGATTTGCAATTTTGCAACATCTGGAGGGCTACAGTTTAGAGGCCACTTCACAGTGTTCTCCACACTGTGGCCCTCCAGATGTTGCAAAACTACAAATCCCAGCATGCCCAGACAGCAAACTGCTGTGTGGGCATGCTGGGAGTTGTAGTTTTGCAAGATCTAGAGAGCCACAGTTTAGAGACCACTGCACAGTGATCTCCAAACCGTAGCCCTCTAGCTGTTGCAAAACTACAAATCCCAGCATGTCCAAACAATAAACAGCTGTCTGGGCATGCTGGGAGTTGTAGTTTTGCAACATCTGGAGGGCAACAGTTTGGTCTCAAACTGTAGCCCTCCAGATGTTGCTAGGCAACTATTCACCAGCTTCCGTAGGATCCAGGGAGCCTGCCACACGTCATTGCCGCCGAGGGTAAGTGACCTCTGGCGCCGGTCACTGTCGGTTTCCCTGCTCTGCCCGGACTACAGTGGGTGGGCAGAGCGAGGGAACCGAACGTTAACCCCCCCGCCCCCGATCTGCTATTAGTCGATCGCTTCTGATCAGCCAACAGCAGGGATAGGAGGGGTGGCACCCTTGTCACCTAACTCCTATGCCTTCATGGGGACCAGGGGTGTCTTGGACACCCCCCTTATTATATTCAATGGAGACCCGTATGACCCGGAATCCCCGCAAATCACCGGTGTGAATTCACCCTCGATTTGCGGTGATCGCCGATATGGGGGGGGGGCTCTGGACCCCCCTGGGCATAGATATCAGCAGTCATCCTGGTCCAGTCCCCTTAAGTACCAGCGAGCAAGGGCGTACCCATACTCCCGTGGTCCTTAAGGGCTTAACGGTAACATGTCATCCAAAAATTATGTATTGTTCAAATCAAGTAAAAACAAAAGGAAAAATAGCCAGCATAACAACCTAATACACAAGTGCCCGCTGCTGTGGCAAATTCAAAATGTACAAAAAAGAAAGTTGCAACAGCACTCTAGGTAAAAAAAATGGAGGCTCTCAGCGCACTTTTTGATCAAAATGTGACCCCCCATCCACCACGCGGAGGAGGCCTCATATCAGAGGTGAGTTATCATGTTACGGTCCCATCCGATATGAGGCCACCTCCGCGTGGTGGATGGGGGGACACATTTTGATCAAAAAGTGCACTGAGAGCCTCCATTTTTTGACCTAGTGTGCTGTTGCAACTTTCTTTTTTGTACATTTTGTATTTGCCACAGCAGCGGGCACCTGTGTACTAGGTTGTTGTGCTGGCTGTTTTTCCTTTTGTTTTTCCTTTGGAAGTTGGGGGTTGTGGCACCCTCTTTAGCCGTGCACCCCACCCCTCTCAGACTGGAGGTGGTTTAGTCAATGGCTGATCCAACATGTCACACAGTCAGAGGCTATATGCACAGCAGAGGTAAGTTATCATGTTAGGGTCCCATCCGATATGAGGCCACCTCCGCGTGGTGGATGGGGGGGACACATTTTGATCAAAAAGTGTGCTGAGAGCCTCCATTTTTTGACCTAGAGTTCTGTTGCAACTTTCTTTTTTGTACATTTTGTATTTGCCACAGCAGCGGGCACCTGTGTATTAGGTTGTTGTGCTGGCTATTTTTCCTTTTGTTTTTACTTTGTAAGTTGGGGGTTGTGGCACCCTCTTTAGTCATGCACCCCACCCCTCTCAGACTGGAGGTGGTTTAGTCAATGGCTGATCCAACATGTCACACAGTCAGAGGCTATACGCACAGCAGAGGTGAGTTATCATGTTAGGGTCCCATCCGATATGAGGCCACCTCCACGTGGTGGATGGGGGGACACATTTTGATCAAAAAGTGCACTGAGAGCCTCCATTTTTTTACCTAGAGTGCTGTTGCAGCTTTCTTTATTGTTCAAATCAAGTCTTTTTGTTAACCATATTTATAAAGAATTTTTGGTGATTTTATTTTATAATTTTCAATTTTACTTTTTATATTTTATAATAATTCTGAAATCTTGCTCTTTCCATTCTGTCCAGTAGGCCTAAGATCATTTCCCAGGAATGCCTTTCTCCTCAGCACAGACAACAGAACAGTGAAGGTAACACCAGTAGAGAGATAAAACTGGAACTACCACCATTCACAGCAGAGCTCAACCTCCCCCCTCCCTGAAAATGACCTCTGAAAAGATCACAGAGAATGCTCAGTAGTGTCTCCAATTTATCTGAATGAGACAATTTATCTGAATAGGACAGATTCTGTCTATCATTGCCTATGGTCTTTGGGTCCTGCCATAAAGCATATCACTTAATGCTGTATATAAAAAAAAAGCTTAATCAAAATCACAGCCCCCTTAATAATGCAAAAAAAGTTAACTAAAAAAAATCACATTCAGAAAATAGAAACAAATTAAAAAAAAACAAAAAAAAAAAAAAACAGTATCTGTTTTCAGTATGTCGGTGATCAGGAAAAAGTCCAGATGATACATCCCCTTTACAGAGAACATGCCATATTAAAATGCAGTCCATTCTACAGACATCATGTTATATAGCAGGAGGAGCTGAGCTGATGATATATAGTTTTGTGGGAAAAGTTCCAGGATAACTTGGCATCTGCACTTAGCATATGTTCAATGGATCCATAGACCCCCATTTGCCTGAAGAATCCAAAAGTGTTTTATTGTAGCCTCCAGAATGTATGTGAAGGGGTCTGCTGGCTATTCCATTGAGCTAAATGCAGTAAAAGAACACAAACTGCATGTATAAGTCATCATACTATATTAGGCTTGTATGACATATGGCACTAAGTAGCATCCATCATAGCCATACATCAAATATACACGTCGCAGACTTCCCCTGACGTGTCCACAGACCCTGCATAACATAATGTGAAACTAGCCCAATACATAGCATAATACCCATGCTCAAATGGGTGGCCCCAATCTATGATGTCCAAACTCATAATCACTCCTCCACTTGTCCTGGTCCAGTTCTGAATTGTTCTCTTTACTTTTTTCTTTATCTGGCCTAGACTGCCATGATGATTTTGTTTAGCCTCAACTTTTTTTTCCGACACCATACTCATCTTTGCCCCACCAATAAAATCTCTAATTGTAAACATGTTCCCATTGGTAGGTAGTTGTCCCCAATAGCTATATACATGTCTGCAGTAGGTAGAGCTGCCCCCACTAGGACGATTTCCCCCACCCATAGATAAAGCTGCCTTCCTGCAGGTAGAGCTGCCCCCAGCAGATGGAGTCCATCCCAAGTAGTCCTCTTACCAATATACTCACCTCCTCTCTGCCCCCATGTCTAGTGCAGGTCAGTGACTGTTTCTTTTCCACTGCTTATCCTTCCCACCACCTTAAGTGGCTCACACAGAACAGAGCACAATAGTCTTTGCTGCCCAGTAATTTTTTTTTTACAAAAGGTCAGCAATATTTGACCCCTGAGGGTCCAACCTGTTTCTGAGAAAGATGTGTTTCTCTCATTGCTTACATAGGTACAGAGGCAGTACTGGTCCCAATAAACTCTTTAAAGAACTCATGTATGGTAAATATGTGAGAAATTTTCATATGGAAATATTTTGAGTTAATCCAGAACAGTTTCTTTTGGCTTCCTGCGTACAACACCATTGACAGATTGACAGGTTATAAAAATATAAAAGAGGTTGTGGTGGGACAACCTTATAATGTCCGCTCCTCATAGCTTTCCCTTATGGCACATTAGCCCTGCCGATGACCTCCTCACCATATGAATGGTTCTCAAGGCTTCATATGGAATTATCGTTCACATGACATCCTCTGTAATTCCATCTTCTTACACCAGTATTGTTAGAACTACACTCATGTTTTAGGAATGGATACCAATAGAATTGACTAGAACACAATGCCGTGGGACCTGACACAGACTTAGTTGCTGTTGACTATTTTTAGATTTCTATTCCAATGTCTTATTTTTGGTTTCTTTGGTTTCCTCTGTGGCTTCCCTTAACTCTATTTACTTCTGCAACATATTTACGGCTGCTTACATAGGAAGTGCAAGGAATGTGTCAGGAACTATTGTTTTCCTTGGCACTGCCAGAATCCAGGGTTGATAAGAGCTTTTAGGAAATATAAGATTATAAATTAAAACTTCCTTTATATTGCATTGACCATGAAAGCGACTTCAGTAACAAGTAATCATTTATCATGTCAAATATTCCGGGTAGAGCTTGTCAAAAACAAGAGCCTGAAGTTACAGTAAAAGCTACTAATGCAACATGCTGGAGTTCAATGGTGATGACAATAATAGTGATAATTTATATGGAAGTTGTCATTAGTACATGAAAAGCTATACACATTCCAATCTTGTCATTTATAATGTATCACTAGAATATGCCTTAATAATATAGTCATTGGAGGTCCAACCTATGGAAACCCTGCAGATCATGAGAATTATCTTATTCCCTGCATTGCGCCTCCTCCTGGCCACCCCTGTGCAGGGAACTGCAACACTGGTCTCTTTAAGTGAATGGGGCTATGTTGTAGTTCAGAGGTACTTTACTAGTTTTAACAAAAATAAAGCAAAGATCAAAATCCACATATCTGGATCTGTGGTCAGACCCCAGTACACTGTCTCGCCTATGTCCATGAATCCCACCAACTTTGAACGGAGTGCGGGCGCGCATGTTCCACCACTATGCTTCTTTCAAACACTCCTCCACTGTAGTCATTCAATAAGGAGGAAAGGGGGGGGTTGTCTATGCAGGGGACCCTCAGTAATTGGGCACTTATCAGTGGATAGATGTTCATTCTGGGAAACCTCCTTTAATTCAGACCATAAAACAAATGTCTAATATTAATTCAGTCCTGAGACCAGTCAGTGAAAATTTATTCAGATCTTAGACTATACAAACAATCTATACTTACTGGGTCTTCTTCAGTTCAAGTCTCTGCCACAAACAACCTGATGCTGGCCAGCTTGAAGACATTGTGTGTAAGGTCCTAAAGGTAGTTCCACTATTCATGGCAGATCTGTTGTCATAGTTGGATTGTAGAAGACACTGTCCTTCAATGCATTTATGACAGCAGGTCTTCATGGTTCACACACATCACATCGCCGGTCTGAGTTCCTATTGGGGTATCCCAGCTGAGGCCAGCTGTTGTATTTTTTGCATATTGTATGGTAGGGATTGCTACTGTGCAGAGAAAATATGTAAAGGAGCCATAACGCTTTGGTCACTTTGACATTGAGTGATTGTTGACTGAACAGGCCAATATCACCCTGTGCAATATGGTCAGTAATGAGCAAATAAATAAGAAAATGCTAATTCATTGGCCGATGCCTTCATTATAACTCAATTAAAAAATTCTTGCTCGACAGTCGCATGTCTCCCTGTGTAATAGAGGTGTGTAGCCAACCAATGATTGAAGTAAAGGGCTGCATGAACAGCAGTTGAGTCTTGTAATAGTCTCTTCAATAGTCTCCGAGATCAGTGATCATTTACAGCGAGCATTGGACCATGTATTAGAGCCTTTAAAGGGGTCCTGTGGTCATCCCTGGCCTATCTGTTTTAGTAAAATCACTTGTATTCCCCATGACAACAATTCTGGAGCATCTTTTCTTATAGATTTATAGTGTTGTGCCATTATTCTCTTATTTCTCCTGGAAATGTATGACTAAATGTCAATTCACAGCAGCCTTTTTAAAATACAATTCCTGCTTCAGTTGACCAAAATGGGGGTATTTTAGATGGGTTTTGAGCATTTTTATCACAGAACAGAAGACATAGAAAATGGAACAGAAGACTGGCTTTATTTGGGCAACCCCCATATAAACATCTAAGAAATAATGATTGTATTTGGCTATTTTAATCCCCTGGGATTTATAAGGCCTAAAGATTATTTCACTCATTTCCTCTGCTGTCAAATTCTACCTCTCCCTCTCTAATCCCCCTCCAAACTTCTTACCCCTCCAGACCTATTGTCTTCCAAGCTCCAGGACAGGGTATTTGATTTCTTCCTCAGCCTTCTGACTCTTGCTCTTGATTTTAGATTTGTCCTGATTTTAGTCTTGTTTGCCATGGATTTGTAGTTCTGCCCTGTTTGTCTAGTTTTTAGCCTTTTCCTGTCAGCCTTTTGATCTGTCTATACTTATGGTCGGTTTTATCCTTTCTAATTTGTATCTGCTACCTGAACCTGTATCCTAGTTTGTATTCCGACCTGTTTATGTTTTGTACTCCACTTCGGTATAGGTCCTGATCCATTGCTTTTTTTCTTTGCGCCTATGCATTTGTGTAGTGCTTCTGCTTTTCCTTGTTTGTACCTGACTCTGTGTTCTGACTTGTTTTTATTTTGAACGCCACCAGTATATAGGTCCTGACCCATTGCTTTTTGCTTTGCCCAAAGCCTGGTGTGTTGTATTTCTGTGTTTAGTCTTGTGTGATCCTGTACCTGTGTATCTGTTTAGTGTACTGACTTCAGTTACCTGTTCACTCACCTTCATTATTGGTAAAACTGCCACTATATCTCATACCTGCTGTATTACTCTGGTCCTAAACCTGTTGGTCAATACTCTATATCGCTGCCTGATTTCTTCCTGATAACCTGTTTGTTACCATTTTGCATACTTGCCATTAAATTTATTACCTTGGTTATCTGTTTGTTAGTTTATAACTTGTTTCCCTGACATCTGTGCAGTTCTGTTAATTATTTTGACTTGTGAAGCCCCTTATATAGCAAAGGGACCACTGTCCAGTTGTGAATCCACTGTCTAGGGTAAATATGCAAGTAGGCAGGGAAAGTGGTTCTGGTGTATAATAATGTATATTTTTACATGTTTTATTCTCCTCTCCATAACTAAGCCCATAAATATGTCTCTAACTTTATCTCAACCTCAACCTCCAATACTTGCTCTACCTACACTTTTAGTTTCACTTCTGCTGCCACAGACCCCATAGGCCTGGTGGGTTTATTTTTTGGGATGACATCGCTTTTTATTCAGGTTATGGTAAACTGATGATACCTAGAGACTTAAAGATGAAAAAAGCGAGTCCTCAGTACCGAAAGTGCAGTGTTTTTTTGCATAAATTAGTTGAATAGCCACATTTCAGCAGCTTTATGAAGTAAGTTTAATCACATGCATTTATCATACTAAGCTACATATAGATGATATCTAGAACGGCAATAAGAACATAGAAGCCTGAACTACAGAAATATTGCAAATAACCAGTTCCAGACGAGGCAGACGATGAGCTGACAAGGAACATCTAAAATATTTATGTTGCGCTCAAAACAAAAGTAAAACCTAAGACTTCTGGCTGATCAGTCAAAGACAAGTCTGGAGCAGCTCCAGGCACAGATGATGTAGGGAGTGATAGGTGGACCAGAGGGGATTGTGAGCGAAGGTACGAATGCCAAGTTTCGGATATTAATCTTAACATACGCTTTCCTACTAAGCCAAAAGCAGCACCGGCTGAGGTTACTATGGTAGAAAAAAAATAAAAAATACATTTATAGAAAATGTCTCCTTCTTGTTAAAGTTGGATTGTGTAATCGTGAGTAATACAGGGCTCTTCGGTTAAGGATGACATACAGTGCATTTAAAATAATAAATTATCACTATTATTATCATCACCATTGAACTCCAGCATGTTGCATTAGTAGCTTTTACTGTAACTTCAGGCTTTTGTTTTTGACAAGCTCTACCCGGAATATTTGACATGATAAATGATTACTTGCAAAGTTTTTTAGTCCCGAATAATTCTTATAGGTCCAGTTAACTTCAGGGCAAAAGGAGAAAGAGTGAACCCCTTATTGTGTTCTTCCTGGGAGAAGTTCACTCCTCCTCAGTGCTCTGTATCCAGTCCAAGGAAAACCCATTTCAAGTAAGTCACAATGTACAGAGTTTGGAGGGTTTGTCCAAGAGATTGTCTCCAATCCTTGATGTGAGGGAAAAGTGCTTTCAGTTTTCAGCTCCAAAATGGAGTATCATCTAGTCAGAAAAGAATAAAGCTAAACATGGGTCCCTCTGCATACACTAATCTCTTCAGTGACCTCTTTTCAGAGTTGGTGTTGTGTGGCTCAACATGTCAAGTTCAAGTATTTGGACCACAGTAAGCCAACCTGTGCCGGCCCTGGTCATTTGAGTGTGAACTAACTGGACTGTATCCTGTAGAAACCGTGTTCCCACTAGCAACTCCAGTAAAACGTGTATCAAGTGCATTACAGACTTTCTATTCAGTAAATCTGCTAGTGAGACGATTCTTTAAGGAAGTCGGCCAATTATTCACTCATCCCCGCAAAACATGTAATATTTCACTCTGTGCTGAAGAAACTGCGTTATATCTGGATTTGCACAGAAGATTCAATAAAATGTTCAAGTTGTTTTCAAGTAATCCTAGTGTCCACTGGACTCCTGCAATTTGCAGTAGGGGAACAACTTATTTGACAAAAGCATTGTAGGGCTTATGGGGACTACCAGGTTATCTACACCGCTCTGCCATGTGACATAACCATCTGCTTCTCTACTGGACTACTACTCCCAAGTAGTGTTGAGTGGCATAGGCCATATTCGAATTCGCGATATTTTGCGAATATATGGATGAATATTCGTCATATATTCACTAAATTCGCATATTCATAATATTCGCGTTTAATTTTCGCACATGTGAACATTTTCTTATGCTAATTTTCTCATATGCGAAAATTCGCACGCCAATCTCACACAGTAGTATTAGAGCCTTCTTTACACCACACAAGCTGGAAGCAGAGAGGGATGATCATTGTGATGTGTACTGTGAAAAAAAAAGTGAATATTCGTTATTGTCAATACATAGTGCTATATTCACAAATATTCACGAATATGCGATATTCGCGAATAAAATTCGCATTGCGAATATTCGCGAGCAACACTACTCCCAACTAGCCTGCACAATTACACACGTTTCCTGTGGGTACCACATTAGAACTATTATTTGTTTAAATATTTTACCATAATTATCAGTGATGTAGCCACTACTAGGGCAAGTGTATACTTGTATATAAATATAGGTCTGTTATCAAGATCAAAGGAAACTGCCTACATATGTGTGCAGTGAGCTCCCTCTAGTAGATAGCAAGAATGGTTTAATTTAAAGGGGTCATCCCAAGATGCTAATTATCCCCCGTCTACAACTAGCTAAAACTAGGGGATAACTAGCTTGTAAACTAGTCTGACTGCAGGGACCCTGATCGATCATGAGAACAGAGGTCAATGGTCCCCCCTCTGCCCCCTAGCACAAAAGTTTCATGAGTGGCAGAAGCCAAAAAGATGCACATTTTTAGGAAAGCCTTTTTTACACCAAAACGAACTAACTGGCGAACTAACTTCATATATTTGCCCCTAAGTATTTTCCAAAATATTAAATTCGCTTTCACAGACTATGTCATGCACTGACTACTACTGACGAACATTGTGACTTTCAGCCTATTTAAATGGGACATAGACAAAGATTTATCAATTGAACATATTAAAACATAATACAAGAAGCAATGTGGTTTCTAGGCACCTTCTTCAGTAAATGTTGGCATAAGATGGTTGCATCTGTGTGGTCAGGAAGTCACAGCCTGGGTTTCCTGTTCGAGTCTCTGCTACTGGTAAGAACAGGAGAGAACGGCACTGTTATTGAGAAGACTGCGGAGGCTGATGATTTAATTCTTGGCAAATGTATAGAAACATAAATGGGATTAATCACCGCACATTACACTTACCAGATACATCCAGAAGTTTCACTGTTGTTTCAGTTCAGATTAGACCATGACTAAATAAATAGATAAATTCAAGCGGAATGAAAGTGGAGACGTCCGTGGAGAATTATGTGTTGAGGAGAGGCCACCTCAGAGATCCTGACAAATATATTTACTCTTATAATGAATCCCATTTTATATGCAATTCAATTAGCTCATTGGTGTTTTACTAAACACAACCAGACCCGGTGGGATACACATACATTAAACCAGGCCCCATCCACCCAACCTATGGAGCCATTGTGCAGCTTGTGTGGTCTCTACATGACTACAGGCATAAAATATTTGTTGTTCAAAAGATCCTTATTTAACCCTTTTGAGGGTTAAATAGTTCATTTCTACACTGTTATTGACATTTATTATGTAAGCTAGATGGGAAACATAGAATATAAGCAGCTTATCTAAGGAGGGGTAAAGTCTAACCGGTCCAATGTATTTTTCCACCCACATCAGACTTTGGGAAGACTCTATGGACATCATTTTGTCAGCGGATGCTGGAAAATCTAAGCAGGTCTAAGCAGGTTATCACATGTCTATGTGCAGCTTAAAGAGATTTACCCGTTTTATAGAGTAACATATTGGCAAAACCCCAACTGCAGTTGACTCCACTGATCAGCATTTTAACTGCTAACTTTTCTTAAGAGCACGTTGTATTCAAGGAATTGTCCAGGGAATCCTTTTTGTAGTTTAATGTGGCAAGGCTACAATAAAAACAATCAAAAATACTGGCATGTCCCCTACCCCCATCACCACCATTCCAATGGTGCCAAGTCCCCTTATGGGACTTATACAGTTCTCCAAACCCTTATTTGTTGGACCTGTGGAGAGGAGAACCCTGCTCTAGTTCTCACCATTCATTAAATTAAGGGTCTGGGCCCATTCTCTTTTGAGGCCATGTAGCAGCTGCCTGGTCTACCTACCTGGTATGCTCTCCCTTAGCCACAATCATGGTTGTAGTGTCTCTATGTCATTATTACCCCTGTCCAGGGGGAGCATGTGATGAAAACATGGATCGGCAGGTCAGTAGGATGCAGATGGATGAATGATCGGGTAGGGGTTCCTCAGCTGAAATGGTCTATTCACAGAAGGGCTCACAGTGATAACCGTGTGTAGGATCTTTCTCCCAGAATCCTTGGACCAACACAGTGACGATGGGGTGATGGTAAGACACATAGGATAGTGGTGGTAAGAATCCCCTGGGATACTACTTCCAATGTCTTTACCTATTTAGGTGTCCAGAAAACAGACTTTGGAAGTAGATGGAGATGACTGTACAATCTCTATCTCTATATTAGGTCATATAATAACATGGAGCTCGCTGTGGTTAATTGTAGTTTAAATTAACTTTTGCTCTGACATATTTGCTAAAGAATTTTGCAAGTAATAACTCACTTAATGTTATAAGAAAAGTCTGGCACTTTCTAGATACCACTTCATAATAAATGCATGTGAGGATAGGCAAAGAACAGAATTATCATACTTAAAGGGGTACTCCCGTGGAAAACTTTTGTTTTTTTTAATCAAATGGTGCCAAAAAGTTAAACAGATTTGTAAATTACTTCTATTAAAAAATCTTAATTCTTCCAGTACTTTTTAGGGGCTATATACTACAGAGGAAATTCTTAACTTTTTTAGATTTTTCTGATGTCATGACCACAGTGCTCTCTGCTGACCTCTGCTGTCCATTTTAGGAATTGTTGCTCATGACAGTTCCTAAAATGGACAGCAGAGGTCAGCAGAGAGCACTGTGGTCATGACATCAGAAAAATCTAAAAAAGTTAAGAATTTCCTCTGTAGTATACAGCCCTTAAAAAGTACTGGAAGGATTAAGATTTTTTAATAGAAGTAATTTACAAATCTGTTTAACTTTTTGGCACCGTTTGATTTAAAAAAAAAATTTAAAAAAAGTTTACCACGGGAGTACCTCTTTAACATGTCTACAGTGCTGACCTGTTCATTATGGATCCTCTATGTTATTTCTTTAGCTTCATATGACACACGAGTTGATCTATTGTTAATACACTGTATGCAGCATTCTCTCACTTGTATCTTAAGGAACATTAAGCTTATATGGAAGGAAAGAACCTATCCAGTCTTATAAGGAGGACCTAGCAGTTTTCCTCCATGTCTATATTAGTAAATAATTGTTTTCTGGAGCATATGCTCCTAAAACCCTACATGAAGACTGATCATAACTGGGTGCTACACCACTTGGTTAGTGACATGCATTAGGTCTTCAACACCGGCAGAGGTTACAAGACAGTCCATGGCTATTGCCTTGTCATTTTTGTTTATGTCTGTTTTATTTTTATTTATTTTACTTTTTAGTTATTTTTGTTGTCATGTTTTTTAAGGTTTTCTTATCAAAAAGCTAACATAAAGGGGATGTTCAACATAAGGTGACTGACTTTGGCACTTACCTGGCAGACTTTAGCACTTACCTGGCTGAGGAAGGATCCGTGCTTGTCTTGGGGCTAAATGGCTATGTTGTCCACCATAATACTGCTGATTTATTTTTTTTAAATTTCCTGTTAGAGCTCCCACCTTCCAACTACAAGTTCCAGGATCCCTTGTTTGTAAGTGTGAGGTCACTTTTCTTCCTCCCACACATCAGTCACCCCCATCCTTTGCAGCACACCTGAGCTGCAATTCCCTGCAGCCCTGTGGAGAATGATCTCCCTCTGATCCAGCGGTCGCTCCAGCCATTGAAGCAGACAGGCAACCTTTGGACAACTGACTAGTGATGTAATATCTCGGGCTGTACAGCAACCTGTGAAAACCTGAGACTACATTCATTTTGTATGCTGTTAAAATTTAAAATCGGGGCAAAGATCAGCTAAGAATTGCGAGACCAGCCATCAAACAATGGTACAGACAGTATATTTATAGTCAAATAAAAAAAGGAAATACCACGTTAGGTGGGCTACTTGAGTCAGTCAGTCAGTACTGTCATTTATTGTGGCACATTATGGTATTGCCTTACTACTTGTCTTTATTGTAATAATTTGGTTGTACACTTCTTTCTTTATGTACCTTATTATGGGTCTATTTCAACAGAGGGGGCTATTTAAAGATAGTGGGGGAGATTTATCAAAACCTGTACAGAAAAAGCGGTGCTGTTGCCCATAGCAACCAATCAGATTGCTTCTTTGGTTTTTCAGAGGAGTTTTCAAAAATGAAAGGAACAATCTGATTGGTTGCTATGGACAACTGCACCACTCTTCCTTTGCCTTTTAATAAATGTCCCCTAATGTCTTGTGCTCAGAAGAACATACAGTGGGTGAAATAATTATTGAACACGTCACCATTTTTCTCACTAAATATATTTTCAAAGGTGCCATTGAAATTTTCACTAGATGTTGGTACCAACCCGAGTAATCCATACATACAAATAAACCAAAACAAATAAGATCAGAAATTAAGTTATGTGTAATAATGTGAAATGACACAGGAAAAAAGTATTGAACATGCTTACTGATATTTATTTAACCTCTTTCTTACTGATATTTATTTAACCTTATCCATACGCCCCCGTTTGTGAGAATTCCGATCCCCGCCGCTAGCCGGTCGGGGACCGGACCGGGAATCCTGCTGAAATCATTCAGCAGGCATCCCGGCACATCGTCGAGGGGGGTCCTGAGACCCCCCCATGTCAGCGATCGCAGGAAAACGCATGGCATGCGATTTTCTGCTATTCCGGGCTGATCGGGTCTCTGGTGACCAGATTGCCCAGAAAATAGGAATGATCGGCGCTGTCAGTTACAGCCCCGATCATCCTAAGGGATAGGAGCGAGGTTGCAGCGGTGCCACCACCTCCTATACCCTGCCATTAGTCAGCAATGAGTACTGACCAATGGCAGTTGAAGACGGGGGCTACCATGGAAACCCCCGCTCTGCCCACCCCTGGATGTCGGGCAGAACGGGGGGAGAAGATGGCGGCCGGTACCTGTGAAGAAGATGCGGTGAGGACCGGCGATCATCTGTGGCATCAGCGGAGATCAGCGGCGCAGGTAGGGAGGCGATGGCGCGGAGCATCAAGGAAGGTGGCAGTAAACGATCTTTACTGCTGCCTTCTAGTGGTTGCCAAACTATTACAGTGGTGCCCAAAAGGTAGCCCCCAGATGTTGCAAAACTACAACTCTAAGCATGCCTAGACTGCCCAGGCATGCTGGGAGTTGTAGTTCTGTAACATCTGTCCCTTCAGATTTTGAAATTTTCATGAAATTTGTTTAAATTGCTGCTATACTTTGAAGCCCTCTAATGTTTTCAAAAAGTAAAAATATGTCCATTTTATGATGCCAACATAAAGTAGACATATTCGGGGACATTTACTAATCTAGTCTATTCTGGGTATGCTTATAGACCAGCGTATGTAGTAGTCTCCTGTCTATTGTGCTCCTAATTTATCAAAGGTCTCACAGCCCTTGATAAATTCTGTGCTCAGACTTCAGGGTCTACAGCTTAAACTGCATTTAGACCTGCTCCAACATGGTCTGACATTTCAGCGTATTTTGGGCAGATGCGACTTGTCGCACAATAGTCGCACTTGATAAATTCAGCACCAATGCATTTTCCAATGCATTTCCGTCTAAAATAGACTTGCATGCATCATGTTCTAAAAATCCTCTACAGCAAAAGTTGCAGAAAAGTCGCACATATTTAGACTGCGACTTTCTGTGCGACAAATTTAGACAGGAAAAACCAGTCTAAATCCTTTGATAAATTTCCCCCATTGCATATGTGAATCAATATATAATTTATTTGGAATATCCATTTTCCTTACAAACAGAGAGTTTCAAAGTTAGAAAAATGCAACATTTTCTAAATTTTCATTACATTTTGGGATTTTTCACCAAGAAAGGATGCAAGTAACGACGAAAATTTACCATAAAATAAAGTAGAATATGTCACGAAAAAACTATCTCAGAATAATAGGTAAAAGCATCTTAGAGTTATTAATGCATAAAGTGACGGTGGTCAGAATTGCAAAAAAAGGGCGCAGTCCTTAAGGTGAAAAAAGGCTCAGTCCTTAAAGGGTTAATTACTTTGTACTGAAGTCTTTGTTGGTAATGACTAGTTTCTCCATACAGGATCTTGAAGCTGTCATGTGCATTGTTCTGGGGGATTTTGGCCCATTCTTCCACACAAACAGTCTTTAAATTTTGAATGTTCCATGGACCTCTTCAAGGAATGATCTTAATGCCTTTTCCATAGATTTTCAATGTGATATGTCAGATGATCGGCTGGACCTTTCTAGCAGCATTAATTCATTTCTTTGAAACCATTTGAGAGTTTCCTTGGCTGTGTGTTTGGGATCATTGTCTTCCTGATATGTTTGCCCCCGTTTCATCTTCATTATCTCGGTAGATGGCAACAAGAATGTCTCTGTAATTTTACCCATTCATTCTACCTTCAATCATGTGACGTTCGCCACTGGCATTTGTGACGTGGATCTTATTCAGTCCACTGTGGATGCTTATATAATGGAGGATGGCGGTAGTTCATGTCATCTGTGTTACAGGGCGCATGTGCCCGAATCGCACCCAGAGTTTCTCCTTTCCAGACACTGTGTGATGTTATTTTAACGTTCTGAAATAAAGTTCGAATCCTTTTATCAGAGCGCTGGATCATGTTGCCTTCTTCCGCCAATATGAGATAAATATAAAGACAGTGATGTTTAGTAGCCCTAATAGTCACAGCTATTGATTTCTTATGGACAAAATTCATTCTTAGGTGTGAAATGCTTTGAAGTCCATTGTATTGTTTGTCTTGATCCAGCCTTCCGTCCCAACCAGGTAAAAATAACTCCGGGCATACTTTTCTTAATATGTCATATGAGGAATAAACAAAAACATTCATATCTCACAATGACACAAGTCAGGCAAATTAAATTAAAGTCAAATGGAAAAACAATGAACCCCACATAAATAGATTCTTTGGCCTGGAATGTGTGTTTTATGTTGTGTATTTCCTATTCACAGTTCTCAAATAGTTTGATGTCTCACATACCAAGGGAAAATTATTTTTACTCCTAGAGAATTCTATTTTATGGTCAGAGTGTGAGAATTCACACAATAAAAGATCACACAGTATTGTACTGTACATTACTAAACCTTAACATACCAACCTGCAGATTCTCTTAAAGTGGATATGTATGTTCTTTTTAAATTTAGTATTTTTTGCTACCAGGAAAAAGCCTGTGAGCCCTGCTTCCTCCACCCACTCATATAGAAAGCCTGTGAGCCCTGCTTCCTCCACCCACTCATATAGAAAGCCTGTGAACCCTGCTTCCTCCACCCACTCATATAGAAAGCCTGTGAGCCCTGCTTCCTCCACCCACTCATATAGAAAGCCTGTGAGTCCTGCTTGCTCCACCCACTCTTATAGAAAGCCTGTGAGTCCTGCTTCCTCCACCCACTCATATAGAAAGCCTGTGAGCCCTGCTTCCTCCACCCACTCATATAGAAAGCCTGTGAACCATGCTTCCTCCACCCACTCATATAGAAAACCTGTGAACCCTGCTTCCTCCACCCACTCATATAGAAAGCCTGTGAGCCCTGCTTCCTCCACCCACTCATATAGAAAGTTATAGCCCTGCTTCCTCCACCCACTCATATAGAAAGCCTGTGAACCCTGCTTCCTCTACCCACTCATATAGAAAGCCTGTGAGCCCTGCTTCCTCCACACACTCATATAGAAAGCCTGTGAACCCTGCTTCATCCACCCACTCATATATATAGCCTGTGAACCCTGCTTCCTGCACCCACTCATATAGAAAGCCTGTGAACCCTGCTTCCTCCACCCACTCATATAGAAAGCCTGTGAACCCTGCTTCCTCCACCCACTCATATAGAAAGCCTGTGAACCCTGCTTCCTCCACCCACTCATATAGAAAACCTGTGAACCCTGCTTCCTCCACCCACTCATATAGAAAGCCTGTGAGCCCTGCTTCCTCCACCCACTCATATAGAAAGCCTGTGAGCCCTGCTTCCTCCACCCACTCATATAGAAAGCCTGTGAACCCTGCTTCCTCCACCCACTCATATAGAAAGCCTGTGAACCCTGCTTCATCCACCCACTCATATATATAGCCTGTGAACCCTGCTTCATCCACCCACTCATATATATAGCCTGTGAACCCTGCTTCCTCCACCCACTCATATAGAAAGCCTGTGAGCCCTGCTTCCTCCACCCACTCATATAGAAAGCCTGTGAACCCTGCTTCCTCCACCCACTCATATAGAAAGCCTGTGAACCCTGCTTCATCCACCCACTCATATATATAGCCTGTGAACCCTGCTTCATCCACCCACTCATATATATAGCCTGTGAACCCTGCTTCCTCCACCCACTCATATAGAAAGCCTGTGAACCCTGCTTCCTCCACCCACTAATATAGAAAACCTGTGAACCCTGCTTCCTCCACCCACTCATATAGAAAGCCTGTGAGCCCTGCTTCCTGCACCCACTCATATAGAAAGCCTGTGAGCCCTGCTTCCTCCACCCACTCATATAGAAAGCCTGTGAACCCTGCTTCCTCCACCCACTCATATAGAAAGCCTGTGAGCCCTGCTTCCTCCACAAACTCATATAGAAAGCCTGTGAACCCTGCTTCATCCACCCACTCATATATATAGCCTGTGAACCCTGCTTCCTCCACCCACTCATATAGAAAGCCTGTGAACCCTGCATCCTCCACCCACTCATATAGAAAGCCTGTGAGTCCTGCTTCCTCCACCCACTCATATAGAAAGCCTGTGAGCCCAGCTTCCTCCACCCACTCATATAGAAAGCCTGAGCGTCCTGCTTCCTCCACCCACTCTTATAGAAAGCCTGTGAGTCCTGCTTCCTCTACCCACTCATATAGAAAGCCTGTGAGTCCTGCTTGCTCCACCCACTCTTATAGAAAGCCTGTGAGTCCTGCTTCCTCCACCCACTCATATAGAAAGCCTGTGAGCCCTGCTTCCTCCACCCACTCAAATAGAAAGCCTGTGAACCATGCTTCCTCCACCCACTCATATAGAAAGCCTGTGAACCCTGCTTCCTCCACCCACTCATATAGAAAGCCTGTGAGCCCTGCTTCCTCCACCCACTCTTATAGAAAGCCTGTGAGTCCTGCTTCCTCCACCCACTCATATAGAAAGCCTGTGAGTCCTGCTTGCTCCACCCACTCTTATAGAAAGCCTGTGAGTCCTGCTTCCTCCACCCACTCATATAGAAAGCCTGTGAGCCCTGCTTCCTCCACCCACTCATATAGAAAGCCTGTGAACCATGCTTCCTCCACCCACTCATATAGAAAGCCTGTGAACCATGCTTCCTCCACCCACTCATATAGAAAACCTGTGAACCCTGCTTCCTCCACCCACTCATATAGAAAGCCTGTGAGCCCTGCTTCCTCCACCCACTCATATAGAAAGTTATAGCCCTGCTTCCTCCACCCACTCATATAGAAAGCCTGTGAACCCTGCTTCCTCTACCCACTCATATAGAAAGCCTGTGAGCCCTGCTTCCTCCACACACTCTTATAGAAAGCCTGTGAGTCCTGCTTCCTCCACCCACTCATATAGAAAGCCTGTGAGTCCTGCTTGCTCCACCCACTCTTATAGAAAGCCTGTGAGTCCTGCTTCCTCCACCCACTCATATAGAAAGCCTGTGAGCCCTGCTTCCTCCACCCACTCATATAGAAAGCCTGTGAACCATGCTTCCTCCACCCACTCATATAGAAAACCTGTGAACCCTGCTTCCTCCACCCACTCATATAGAAAGCCTGTGAGCCCTGCTTCCTCCACCCACTCATATAGAAAGTTATAGCCCTGCTTCCTCCACCCACTCATATAGAAAGCCTGTGAACCCTGCTTCCTCTACCCACTCATATAGAAAGCCTGTGAACCCTGCTTCCTCTACCCACTCATATAGAAAGCCTGTGAACCCTGCTTTATCCACCCACTCATATATATAGCCTGTGAACCCTGCTTCCTCCACCCACTCATATAGAAAGCCTGTGAACCCTGCTTCCTCCACCCACTCATATAGAAAGCCTGTGAACCCTGCTTCCTCCACCCACTCATATAGAAAGCCTGTGAACCCTGCTTCCTCCACCCACTCATATAGAAAACCTGTGAACCCTGCTTCCTCCACCCACTCATATAGAAAGCCTGTGAGCCCTGCTTCCTCCACCCACTCATATAGAAAGCCTGTGAGCCCTGCTTCCTCCACCCACTCATATAGAAAGCCTGTGAACCCTGCTTCCTCCACCCACTCATATAGAAAGCCTGTGAACCCTGCTTCATCCACCCACTCATATATATAGCCTGTGAACCCTGCTTCATCCACCCACTCATATATATAGCCTGTGAACCCTGCTTCCTCCACCCACTCATATAGAAAGCCTGTGAGCCCTGCTTCCTCCACCCACTCATATAGAAAGCCTGTGAACCCTGCTTCCTCCACCCACTCATATAGAAAGCCTGTGAACCCTGCTTCATCCACCCACTCATATATATAGCCTGTGAACCCTGCTTCATCCACCCACTCATATATATAGCCTGTGAACCCTGCTTCCTCCACCCACTCATATAGAAAGCCTGTGAACCCTGCATCCTCCACCCACTCATATAGAAAGCCTGTGAGTCCTGCTTCCTCCACCCACTCATATAGAAAGCCTGTGAGTCCTGCTTCCTCCACCCACTCATATAGAAAGCCTGTGAGTCCTGCTTGCTCCACCCACTCTTATAGAAAGCCTGTGAGTCCTGCTTCCTCCACCCACTCATATAGAAAGCCTGTGAGTCCTGCTTGCTCCACCTACTCATATAGAAAGCCTGTGAGCCCTGGTATGGGCAGAGGAGGAGGACACACAGGATTTTCTTGAGCAGGACACCAGGCAGAATCACATAAAACTATGTATCCCCAAGTTCAGCATCTTCACCTCTACCCTATGCTGCACTCAGATGTTACACTTGACAGATCTGCTTTAAATCATAGGTATATAATACAATTCTGACACCATTATGCATTTGTTAAGGCTGACTGAACACTTACTTCCTCTTAGTGGCTGTCCTCTGGTATGTTTGTTTAGTTGCACAACTCACACCATACACTCTACTATCTAGGGGATAGTAGAGTGTATTTGTGGGGTGTCCCAGTACGGGATGCTGTCCTGTGGGCTAAAGCTTGCTTCAGGTATCTCTGCTGTTACTGTTCTGGGCCCACTGCTCCATCTTATATTTTGTTATATTTCACAATCTTGTGTTATATTGTGATAAGTTATGTTACTGTACCTTTAACCCATTCCCGCTACAGGACGTATGCATACGTCCCAACACCCAACATGTTCGCGAGTTGGGACGTATGCATATGTCCTGCAGATCTCCTGATCTACCGCGAGCAGCTCAGGAGATTGGTTGCGGAACTTGGCTGTCAAGCACAGCTGGGGTCCCGCAGCAGCTGCCGGGGCCGTGATCACGCTGGTCCCAGCCACATTAACCCCATAGATGCCGTGATCAATCCTGATCACGGCATCTATTGTGTTGAGATGGGGAGGGTGCTCCCCCTGTTCACCAATGGTGGTGCCGCGATATGATCGCAGGTCGCCGTTGGTTGTTATGGCAGCAGGAGGCCAGCTGATGGCCTCCTGTCTGCTGTCGGACATATTGGGCTAAGACAAACATGTAAGACTCCATTTTGTCTTGGACATGTCATCTCTATATGAAGTTTAAACTGCTCATTCAGAGATCACTTTAAATTGTGTAACCTGGAATATGCTGACATCAATTCCAGCATATTCCCAATTCTCCAATAACAAAAGGCCAATAATGAGAAAATTCCAAGACAATCTAAATGTTATGGCCAAATCTCACGGTAAATGAGACCAAGTGGCCGCTTTGGCCTAACAAAGCCAAAATATGACACTTGTTGACATACTGGTAGATGTCCCATATCTCAATTATATCTGTGTGGTCACTTGTAATTTTCTTGTAGATGGGTATTGCAGAGCGCCAGGGGAATTTGCACTGCCTGGGGAGGCCATTTATACCCATTGGTTAAGAAGTCCATACCACAGGATCTACTTGATTGACAGCAAGAGATCATAAAAGCACCTGGGGACAGGCAGTAAGGGCGGTTGATGGGACCAGAGGACACCAGAAGATGTCATGAGGTATTAAGACGTCTCCATCTGCCCTAAGGGGGGGCACGTGCCTGAGAGACCGTCCCAGGTGCTGCTGTGTGTTCTGGAAAGATACTCGATAACATTATAGTTACGTATTATGTCTTTTCCTCTTTTCTTTGTTGCTATATACAATAGCTACTTTGTTACATGCAACTGATAACAACAAGTTAACTTCTTAGATGGTGAGAATTAGAGTTAAGACATGGATGTCATTGTGGCAATTGAGATAGCGAATAGATCTATTAAATCTCCAGGTGAGATTGTAGTAGGTTTTAGTATATAGCGATCATCCAACTTTCTTCTGCAGAAAAAGGGGGCATGGCCAATGCATTACCATTAGTGAACATTTAGCATAGTTGCCGATCCTTTGCTTCCTTTTTAGTCATAAATAAAAATATATCCACGGAGTTCCTCGTAGGAGCTCCTATCAAATTTAGTACATATATATAAATTATGCTGTATCTAAATTGTTGTTCCATTGTGTGTAGTTAGGCAGATGGGCTCGTGTTAACGTTTGTGTGACTTATATCCAGGGGTCAAGTCCTGTGCAGTAACTCCATCCCCATGCATTCCTGCAGGACTTGAGCCCTGCTTATATCCCCAATAGTTTTAACGATTGTGTCACTTGTATTTCCTATATCTAAAGAGTAGGGGATGTCCATTCTGTATTCATCTTGGTATAATATTCTCTCGGGGAGTGATGCCATAGATTTAATTTGCTGAGTGTGTGGTTACTGATGTATGTACAACAGTTACTTGTAGCTATTGTAATTCTGTAGCCTCTATATAGCCGCTATCTGCCTAAGCTTAGCGTGCTGCTATACATTTCTTATTTTACACTCTTCATATGTGTAGTCATTGCACTTATATATTAAATAACACTTAAATAATGTTCTATATGTGTCATATTCTTTTTAGATACATATATGTATAACCTTTGTCTTTATATACTCATTTTGTTTATAAATCATAACCAATAAATCTGCATAGTTAATAATACCTGTGTGTTATTTCATGATATTGCAAAACATACCGCCATAGCGTAAATCAATAAGCTTTTAAAGGGTTAGTCCAGTGGTGAATCCCCTATGTCTCTGTACAGGGCCCCGACTCTCCGACCAGATAGCGGGTGTCGAACCCCGCACGAAGCGGCGGCCGACACGCCCCCTCAATACATCTCAATGGCAGAGCCGGAGATTGCCGAAGGCAGCGCTTCCGCTCTGCCATAGAGTTGTATTGAGGGGGCGTGTCGGCCGCTGCTTCGTGCGGAGGTCGAAACGCCCCCTTCCCGCGGGCTCTCGGGGCTCCGTACAGGAGATCGCAGGGGGCCCCAGCGGTCGGACCCCCCTTGATCTGCAACTTATCCCCTATCCTTAAGATAGGGGATAAATTGTTCACCACTGAGTCACCACTGGACTACTCCTTTAAATATTCTGGGTAGATAGTCAGGCCCAGAGATATGAATTGCATTATAGATATTTTAGCAATTCTTAAGATCATATATTAAATTACTGGTGACTGCAGGTCATGATGTCAATGACGTAATGACCGCCCGCCATAGCGGGGTAGACATAACATTCGTATGGGGGTCATCCTGTGGGGGAAACTAATCCTATGTTAAGGGAGTTGCCCACAGGGATGATTTACATATGAATAGTGGTCTCACTGTGCATAATCTCCTCCCACAAATTTAAGGAGGTCCGCAAGTGGGTCACCATGGTGTGTGATCAATCAGACTGACATATTTGATAGGTCCTACCGAGATCAGATAATACTGACATTATTTAGTAGTTCCACCATAGATCAGATCAATAATACTGACACTGCCTGCTACGGAAGCCAGTGAGATCCAGCCATAGGCTGTAGTGTGTGCAGCTCATTAGTTTATACTGTGCTGCAGTACAAATGTATTGCAGCATAGTATAACCTGTGAAAAGTGAAAAATAAAATAATAAAAAAGGTTCTTCAATAAATGTATGTGTGTGTAAAAAAAGAAAATAAATGCCCCTTTCCCAATAAAAGCCCTATATTATACCCAAATCATATACATACTAGGTATTGCCACATCTGTAATGACGTGTACTATAAAGCTATAATGTAAATTATCTCGCACGGTGAACGCTGTAAAAAAACAACAACAACAAAGCGCAAAATTCACCAATTTTGATACAAATAGCGGAATAAAAAAGATCAAAAGGTAGCATGCATCGCAAAAATGATACCAATAAAAAGTACAGCTTGTCCCGCAAAAAATAAGCCCTCATTCAATGGAGTCGGACAAAAAATTTAAAAGTTACAGCTGTCGGAAAATGATAACACAAAAAAGGGGAAAAAAAATTTGCTCAGAAAAGGAAAAAGAACATATAAAGCTGTATAAAATGGGTATCGCCATAATCGTACCGACCCACAGAATAAATATAACATCACTTTTACCGCACAGAAAAATAAAAAAACGCCAGAAATTTTCCAGTTTTTCACTATATTTTGGAGTTTTTCATCTAAAATGCTGCATGTGTCAACAAAAATGCACTTATATGTTAATATGTTCCGCTCAGAAAAAATGTTCTAAAATGATTACCATTTAAAGAGACATGTCACATTTTTTATAAAAAAAAAGAGCTTGGTCATTAAGGTAAAAAATGGTCCATCCTTAAGGGAATGTGGCAGAGTGAAGCAGGTGACCCTGATGCCCCAATGGGAGCCCCCCAATTAGCCCCTATTTCAGGGGTCTTTTTAAACAGACCGTTTGAGGGCCCTCAGACCGTTGGAGGGCCGGACTATAGTTAAAAAAAAAAACTATGAACAAATTACTATGCACACTTATCTTATTAGTGGACTACCCCTTTAAGTATGCAGCACAGTTCCCCCCACATTAGGTAGGCAGCATAGTGCCCCCACATTAGGTTGGCAGTATAGATGCCCCCCACATTAGGTTGTAGTTCCCCCACATTAGGTTGGCAGTATAGTTCCCCCACATTAGGTTGTAGT
The DNA here is from genome assembly GCF_029499605.1 of Hyla sarda. Taxonomy (NCBI): domain Eukaryota; kingdom Metazoa; phylum Chordata; class Amphibia; order Anura; family Hylidae; genus Hyla; species Hyla sarda. Next base: position 558,476,912 of record NC_079189.1, on the reverse strand, counting down.
TCCCCCACATTAGGTTGGCAGTATAGTTACCCCACATTAGGTTGTAGTTCCCCCACATTAGGTTTGCAGTATAGTTCCCCCACATTAGGTTGGCAGTATAGTTCCCTTACATTAGGTTGCAGTTCCCCCACATTAGGGTTGGCAGTATAGTTCCCCCGCAATAGGGTTGGCAGTATAGTTCCCCCACATTAAGTTGGCAGTATAATTCCCCCCACATTAGGTTGTCAGTATAGTTCCCCCCCACATTAGGTTGTCAGTATAGCTCCCCCACATTAGGTTGGCAGTATAGTTCCCCCACATTAGGTTGGCAGTATAGTTCCCCCCACATTAGGTTGGCAGTATAGTTCCCCCCACACTAGGTTTGCAGTATAGTTCCCCCCACATTAGGTTGTAGTTCCCTTACATTAGGGGGGCAGTATAGTTCCCCCCCACATTAGGTTGGCAGTATAGTTCCCCCACATTAGGTTGTAGTTTCCTTACATAAGGTTTGCAGTATAGTTCCCCCCACATTAGGTTGGCAGTATAGTTCCCCCAAATTAGGTTGGCAGTATTATTTCCCCACATTTAGCTGGCAGTATAGTCCCTCCACATTTAGTTGCCAGTATAGTTCCACCACATTAGGTTGTAGTTCCCTTATATTAGGTTGGCAGTATAGTTCCCCCCACATTAGGTTGGCAGTATAGTTCCCCCACATTAGGTTGTAGTTCCCTTACATTAGGTTGGCAGTATAGTTCCCCCCACACTAGGTTTGCAGTATAGTTCCCCCCACATTAGGTTGTAGTTCCCTTACATTAGGGGGGCAGTATAGTTCCCCCCCACATAAGGTTGGCAGTATAGTTCCCCCACATTAGGTTGGCAGTATTATTCCCCCACATTTAGCTGGCAGTATAGTCCCTCCACATTTAGTTGCCAGTATAGTTCCACCACATTAGGTTGTAGTTCCCTTATATTAGGTTGGCAGTATAGTTCCCCCCACATTAGGTTGGCAGTATAGTTCCCCCACATTAGGTTGTAGTTCCCTTACATTAGGTTGGCAGTATAGTTCCCCCCACATTAGGTTGGCAGTATAGTACCCCCACATTAGGTTGGCAGTATAGTTCCCCCACATTTAGTTGGCAGTATAGTTCCCCCCACATTAGGTTGTAGTTCCCTTATATTAGGTTGGCAGTATAGTTCCCCCCACATTAGGTTGGCAGTATAGTTCCCCCACATTAGGTTGGCAGTATAATTCCCCCACATTTAGTTGGCAGTATAGTTCCCCCACATTAGGTTGTAGTTCCCTTATATTAGGTTGGCAGTATAGTTCCCCCACATTAGGTTGTAGTTCCCTTACATTAGGTTGGCAGTATAGTTCCCCCCACATTAGGTTGTCAGTATAGTTCCTCCACATTTAGTTGGCAGTATAGTTCCCCCACATTTAGTTGGCAATATAGTTCCCCCACATTTAGTTGGCAGTATAGTTCCCCCACACTAAGTTGGCAGTCAGTTTATGGCTGGAGGCTGTATGCCTGTGTTTTCATGCCCCACTTCATTGTTCCGACCACCGCTCCTCCGGTCTGGCCTAGGAGTAGGTCTTGGGACTGGAGGAGCGGTGGTCGGAGCACCGAAGCTGATGTGCGGCTGGTAACACTTACCAAGCTGACCAGCGCACGTCCTGCTCACTGCTCCGCTCCTCCATGCTCCGTTGCTATGGGAGCACGCACAGGACGTCAGTGACGTCCCTGCGGGCACTACCTCCCGGCGGTCCTTGCATTTTTAAAGTAAACGCGGGGCTGCAGAGAGTTAACAGGGCATCCCTGTGTCCCAAAAACGTCTTTCAGGACACAGGGACATCCATAGGCAGCAGCGGCAAAAAAAAACGGCGGGCCGGATAAATGTCCTCGGCGGGCCGCATGGTGCCCGCGGGCCATAGTTTGAGGACCCCTGCCCTATGTAGTGTAGGGGAGGAGCAGTTAAAGGGGTTCTCCGGTGCTTAGACATTGTATCCCCTATCCAAAGGATAGGGGATAAGATGCCTGATCGCGGGAGTCCTGCCGCTGGGGACCCCTGTGATCTTGCACGCGGCACCCTGTTTATAATCAGTCCCCGGAGCGTGTTCGTCCCAAGCGGCGGGACTCCCGCGATCAGGCATCTTATCCCCTATCCTTTGGACCCCTTTAAAGTCATTCTAGTTAGGAGAAGAGAGTTAGGAGCAGTACAGCCTAGTCAGTGCTGTGTGGAACAGTGTGGAGAATTCTGAGGAGGCCTAAGGAGAATAAATCCAAAATTTGCAGCAACACAAATCTCAGGAAAACCCCAACCCGGAGGTGAAGTTCAAGCCTGGCGGTGCAACGCTCTAGTGGAAAATAATCTTCAATCAGTCGGTCAGTCTCATCCAGCATGGGCTGTCATTAATCTCAAATCTGCAGTTGCAGCAACTACAAGTCCTAGCAAGGCAACAGGCTTCCTGAGTTAATTCTGCACCTACCTCTGAATTAATCTGTACTGGGAGGACTTCAACAGTAATTCCTGCCTCAGTAAAAGATAGTTTTCCCTAAACTGGCATTGCCTTCATGCCTGGCCCAGGAGAGCTATCTCATCCTTGGGACATTGTGGTTAACATGCCCTGGCATCACAAACTGACATATTACATCATTCCCCCACCCCTGACACCACATTTGGAGCCCACCTTAATCTCCCTTTTACTGTGTACCAGGGTCAGCTGACCTATTTACAGGACTGTCTTAATCAGGCCTATTCCTAAGTGCCTAGTTTAGTACGGTGTCTTATCTACCCTTGTCCAGGGCACCAGCACCTTACTCTCTCCTTTTGCAGTCAAGATCTGGCATTTTACCACTCTTGCAGGAGGTGATGTGGTGCACCAGTATCACCGTGCATGCCTTTTTGCCAGCAGAACACCCCTTAGGGTCTATTCCCCCACCTGCATGCTTACAGGTATTTGGAAGCACAAAATGGAAGCACTTTACTGTCTTGCAGCTCCTGTAAATGCCATGCAGAATACTTCAATATATACATGAATAAAGTCAGGACACAAAAAATGTGTCACCAGATTTATGCTGTATTACTTAAGGTGACAGGGAATCTGAGAAGGATGCTATATTACTATGCCGTATAACTGAAATCCCTGTAAATCACCACTGACTACTGAGAGGGCACACGCTCAATAATCCATGATATTCATGAGCTGCCACTTTGGCCGTCCCACCCATCAGTGATTGACGGCGTTCTATGCACGGCTTTGACAGAACTCTGCCAATCACTGACATTTGGGCAGGCCGGAGCCGCAGCACATGGTCATTGGTTAAGGTCAAGCCCTGGGTCCGTGTCAGATGCGGTTACATCCTGTGGTTAAGAGTGAGTTGGAACCTTTGGTTGTTACATATATGGTAATATCCATGACCTTGTCAGTACAAAAGTCAGTGAGATGCCAAATACAATCCTTGTGGACCATTCTGCAGCATGGTACTTGTCACAAGTATAATTGATGGCTCTATAAAACAGGGGTGCATGGAAGTGAAAATACATGCTAGTGATATGTGTGCAAGGAAAAGTCCCTCTATAGTTACACATGTTCAAATAGAGTCACCTGCACAATGACCATTATCCAGACCCATACCTTAAGCAAATACATTTATCCATTAAAGTCTATCCACTTTTTAAAAAAATATCTAATCTAGGATATATTTTCTAAATCTTTTTTTTTTTTTTTTATAATATAGTAAACACACAGACAGTGCACAACCAACTCTCACCTCCCTAATGTTATTCTTGCACAGATAGCCTGGAATCCCAGCCACTATTCCACATGCATAGTTTTTCCAAAAGGAGAGATCCACCAAAAGGGAAACTCAGTAAAACTTTTGTTTACTGAACATCTTTTAAAACATGTACATCAATGCACACAAGAACCATTATTAGACAGGTTTTAGTCAATGCATGACCTTAATCATAGACTACCCATGATTAAGGTCATGCACTGACCGAAACGCGTCGGCTTTTAGTCCTTGTGTCCATGGATGTACATGTTTTTAAAAGATTTTTAATAAACTGAAGTTTTACTGAAGTGTTTTTTTTTTGTTGTTTTGTGTTTTTTAATCCCATCAGTCCCATAAATCAATGATTTAAACCCACAAGTTAGTCAGAGGCACCATAAGGTTTGTATCCCATAACTATAAAAAGCTACAGCTAAATATGAAAATATTGTGTGAAAATAACATTAAAACAAAAGCACATAAAGCATTGAATTTGACCTGCTTGACAGGACAGAAATATAACAACCTGCCCTTTGGACAACATCCAGTCCCACATAATTGTGAAATTCCACATAGAACTATTTGAGGCATGCCTTTCAATGCTGGAGAGTTGTGCTCTGTTGCCTGTTTTTCTCCTGAGAACATCAAGGGTGAAAAAAATATATATATTGCAACTTAACAAAAGCTTTTAAATAACAGGATACTGTTGGTGAGAAATCCCCAATCTTCCTGTAAATTCACGTCACCGGATTCTCAGGAGACAAAGGTGCGTGAACTGCTCGCTAAATAATTGGGATATAATAGAAGACCTTGCAACATTGTTTACAGCAAAACAATAAAAACTAATTGTTCCTTGTGGAGCAAATAAGCAAATAATAGAAGCAGATATCAATATAATCAGGAAGTGACGTCATGTCTGAGCTGCTTACTGGGAACCCTCTTGATTTGCGCAGACTGTCATATTGTGGCTTCTTAGGAAGAAAAATCGGAATTATCTGCATCCTTCTCTCTTCTATGTCAATATCATGTTGTCCTACAGACAGGAAATATTCCTTTCAGACATTCCTTAAAGGGGTTATCCAGGAAAAAACTTTTTTTTTAAATAAATATATATCAACTGGCTCCAGAAAGTTAAAGGGGTATTCCAGGGAAAAACTTTTTTCTATATATCAACTGGCTCCAGAAAGTTAAACAGATTTGTTTGAACATGTGCTGCACTCTTCCCCACCCCCTCAGCCCAAACCTATATAGGTGGTAATTAGCCACACTAGGGCCATTTCACTCCTAGCAGCCTCCCAGTCTGACTGGGAGCACAAGGTAAGTGAGCCATTACACCTTGTTCACACTGGTGTGGTGCGGGGCGGCGTCCGTTGCTGCCGTGGCGCTGTGTCTGCGGGCGGGTGCGACCCATGGACTGGTTTGAGAGGCATTGGGGCCGCTCTGCCAGTGGGTCGCTCCTCCCCCCCCCCCCCCCCGTGGGCATCTGTGTTGCGGCGGTGGTGGTCGCCGCCCGGTGCTGCGCCATTTTATGCTAGGGACGTTAGGGACCCACTCTGGATAGGTGGCCTTGACGTGGCGAGTGGGCTTGTACTTTTTGATCAAAAATGTATACTAACAACTTGTTAGTTTTTGATATTGTGCTGAGAAGCAGTCAGATCATTACACAAGATTGTAGATGTGCGCTATGTCTGTATTCTACTCGAATTCAGATTTGTAAATTACTTCTATTAAAAAATCTTAATCCTTTCAGTACTTATGACCTTCTGAATTAAAGGGGTATTCCAGGCCAAAACTTTTTTATATATATCAACTGGCTCCGGAAAGTTAAACAGATTTGTAAATTACTTCAATAAAAAAATCTGAATCCTTGCAATAGTTATTAGCTTCTGAAGTTGAGTTGCTGTTTTCTGTCTAACTGCTTTCTGATGACTCACGTCCCGGGAGTTGTGCAGTTCCTATGGGAATATTCTCCCATCATGCACAGCTCCCGGGACGTGACATCATCATTGAGCAGTTAGACACAAAACTTCAGAAGCTAATAACTATTGGAAGGATTAAGATTTTTTAATAGTAGTAATTTACAAATCTGTTTAACTTTCCGGAGCCAGTTGATATTAAAAAAAAAAAAAGTTTTTGCCTGGAATACCCCTTTAAGGTTGTTCTTTTCTGTTTAAGTGCTCTCTGATGACACCTGTCCAGTTTAGAAGCAAATCCCCATAGCAAACCTCTTCTAAACTGGGCGGTTCCCGAGACAGGTGTCATCACAGAGGACTTAGACAGAAAAGAACAACCTTAACTTCAGAAGATCATAAGTACTGAAAGGATTAAGATTTTGTAATAGAAGTAATTTACAAATCTGTTGAACTTTCTGGAGCCAGTTGATATATAAAAAAAAGTTTTTCCTGGAATACCCCTTTAAACGGATTTGTAAATTACTACTATTAAAAAATCTTAATCCTTTCAGTACTTATAAGCTGCTGAAGTTGAGTTGTTATTTTCTGTCTAAGTTCTCTCTGATGACACGTGTTTCGGGAACCGCCAAGTTTAGAAGCAAATTCCCATAGCAAACTTCGTCTAAACTGGGCGGTTCCTGAGACACGTGTCATCAGAGAGCACTTAGACAAACAGAAAAGAACAACCTTAACTTCAGAAGCTCATAATGTACTGAAAGTATTAGGATTTTTTAATAGAAGTAATTTACAAATCTGTTTAGCTTTCTGGAGCCAGTTGATATATATAAAAAAGTTTTTTCCTGGAATGCCCCTTTAAATGGAAATGAACATTACATAGAGATGTGTGGTGACAGCATGTGTCATTGTCATGAACATTTAATCTGATTTATTTCATTACAGTACAGTATGAAGTAGAGAGATGTTACAGCTCTTTCTAACTCTAAATACATTACCAGAAACCCATGTAATTTGGTAAAATAATATAGGAGCAGTCCCCATCATGTTCTCTGTAAATGTTCAGACCCGTAACCCCCGGTCCCCAAAAATCCATTTAGTGTAAAACATTAGCTAGAAGTTGGAGGGATAGTTCTTCTGCAGTTTCTGTATCGTTATCTAAGACACGTAATGTGATGGTGGCTCCTCTCTCTTTTACTCTTCCTTGTAGCTGCAGGCTGTATTAGGACCACGGTGTGTGGGGATACTATTATGGGGGTAACTACTTGTGAGGGCGCTACTATGGAGGTAACTACTGTGTGGAGACTAATATGAGGGTAATTACTCTTTCCGGACACAATTATAGGGGTAACTACTGTGAGGGTGCTATTATAGGGGTAACTACTGTTCGAGGACACTATTATAGGGGTAACTACTGTTTGAGGACACTATTGTGGGGGTAACTACTTGTGAGGGCACTACTATGGAGGTAACTACTGTGTGGAGACCCTGTGTGAGGGGACTAATATGAGGGTAATTACTCTTTCCGGACACAATTATAGGGGTAACTACTGTTTGAGGACACTATTATAGGGGGAAACTACTGTTTGAGGACACTATTATAGGGGTAACTACTGTTTGAGGACACTACTATAGGGGTAACTACTGTTTGAGGGTGCTATTATAGGAGTAACTACTGTGTTAGACCACTATTATGGGCTTAACTACTGTGTGAGGGCACTATCAGAGAGGCATACTACTGTATTGTAGGGAATATTAGGGGGTAACTACTGTGTGGGGGCACTATTATGGGCTTAACTACTGTGTGAGGGCACTATCAGAGAGGCATAATACTGTATTGTAGGGAATATTAGGGGGTAACTACTGTGTGGGGGCACTATCAGAGAGGCATACTACTGTATTGTAGGGAATATTAGGGGTAACTACTGTGTGAGGGGACTATCAGAGAGGCATACTACTGTATTGTAGGGAATATTAGGGGGTAACTACTGTGTGGGGGCACTATCAGAGAGGCATACTACTGTATTGTAGGGAATATTAGGGGGTAACTACTGTGTGAGGGCACTATCAGAGAGCCATACTACTGTATTGTAGGGAATATTAGGGGGTAACTACTGTGTGGGGGCACTATCAGAGAGCCATACTACTGTATTGTAGGGAATATTAGGGGGTAACTACTGTGTGGGGGCACTATTAGGGGTTAGCTATTGTGTGGGGCACTATAAGGGGGTAACTACTGCGTGGGGCACTGTTAGGGAGATAACTACTGTGGGGGTACAGTGTTTGAGAGGTACTATTATTGTGTAGGACACTATACATAGGAAGCGTAATTGTAGAGAGCCTAAAGGGGTACTCCGGTGGAAATTATTATTATTTTTTTTTTAAATCAACTGGTACCAGAAAGTTAAACAGATTTGTAAATTACTTCGATTTAAAAATCTTAATCCTTCCAGTACTTATTAGCTGAATACTACAGAGGAAATTATTTTCTTTTTGGAACACAGAGCTCTCTGCTGACATCACGAGCACAGTGCTGGGGGGACATATCTCAGGACCTACTGAACATATTTAAGTAAGTGACCCCTTGTTGGACTCCTGTGTATTGGATTAAGTGTGGGTGAACAGGCTGGCAGTTCTCTGACATCTTATGAACTGTCCAGAGTAGGAGAAAATCCCCATAGAAAACATATGCTGCTCTGAACAGTTCCTAAAATGGACAGAGATGTCAGCAGAGAGCACTGTGCTCGTGATGTCAGCAGAGAGCTCTGTGTTCCAAAAAGAAAACCATTTCCTCTGTAGTATTCAGCAGCTAATAAGTACTGGAAAGATAAACAGATTTGTAAATTACTTCTATTAAAAAATCTTTAACTTTCTGGCACCAGTTGATAAAAAAATAAAAAATAAATAAAGTTTTCCACTGGAGTACCCCTTTAAGATGTTTGTCCAGGAAATTATGTGGAGATGAGACATAGTTGAGAAGAAGTCGCCATGACCATCTAGCATACAGTACACAAACCTGCTGCTGCCCTTGTGTGAACATACCCTTGGTGTAGACATCTATGGGGTTGTTTGCTTTTTTTGCAGTTTTAAAGAAAAATGCATCAAATTTTGTGAACATGGTATAGTACAATAATTGTGCCAGTATATTTAAAGGAGAACTGTCAGCCTGTTCACCCATACTTAAAGGGGTAGTCCAGTGGTGAAAAACGTATCCCCTATCCTAAGGATAGGGGATAAGTTTGAGATCGCGGGGGGTCCGACCGCTGGGGCCCCCTGCGATCTCTCTGTACGGGGGCCAGGCTCTCCGGCCAGATAGCGGGTGTCGACCTCCGCACGAAGCGGCGGCCGACACGCCCCCTCAATACATCTCTATGGCAGAGCCGGAGATTGCCGAAGGCAGCGCTTCGGCTCTGCTGTAGAGTTGTATTGAGGGAGCGTGTCGGACGCCGCTTCATGCGAAGGTCGACACGCCCCCTTCCCGCGGGCTATCGGGGCTCCGTACAGGAGATCACAGGGGGCCCCAGCGGTCGGACCCCCCGCGATCTCAAACTTATCCCCTATCCTTAGGATAGGGGATAAGTTGTTCACCACTGGGTTCACCACTGGACTACTCCTTTAATCCAATACACAGGTGTCCAACGAGGGGTCACTTACTTAAATATGTTCAGTAGGTCCTGAGATATGTCCCCCCAGAAGATCCTCTGCTGAAGTCACTTGGATGTGGAGTCACAGACAATGAATACGTAAATAGAGCCGGTGAAACCTTGCCCCCCTGACATATCTCAGGACCTACTGGATGTATATAAGTAAGTGATCCCTCGGACTCCTGTTCACCCACTATAACCAGGTATATTGGGCTTAGTGTGGGTGAAGAGGCTGACCGTTTTCCTTTAAATGTACCAGTAAATCTATGTGGAATACATCAGCATTTATAGCGACGGTATCTTGCATTATGGATTTAAAATAAAGCTGTGAATTTTAACCTGATGGTGAACAAGTGGATTATACACATTATGGGGCCGTTAAAAGTGCATAGAGTGGGCTCCATATCTGGCGGCTGCCGCTAAAAGCCAGCATGGAGGGATCTCCACTGCCGGCTATTTTAACTGTTTAGATGCCGCTTTCAAAATTAATAGGGACATTTAAACATAATGGATGTGTGTTATTGGTGGTTCAGGAGCCAAATCTGCTCCCCACAACAAGATCGTGAAGAGATGATCCGTTATCATGGCAGCCCAATTCCTTGTGAAAGCCTCGATGGCTGGCGTGACTGATCTCCTTCTACAGCCTGCCAAATACCCTATTTTTCGCCCTATAGGACGCACCGGCATATAAGACGCACCCAATTTTAAAGGTGCAAAATCTAGAAAAAAAAAGATTCTGCACCCAACAGTGATCTTTAACCTGCGGACCTCCAGATGTTGCAAAACTACAACTCCCAGCATGCCCGGACAGCCGTTGGCTGTCCAGGCATGCTGGGAGTTGTAGTTTTGCAACATCTGGAGGTCCACAGGTTGAAGACCACTGGTATAGGAGGTAATACTCACGTGTCCCCGCCGCTCCGGACCAGTCACCGTTCGTCACCGCTGCCCTGGATGTCTCTCCATCGCTGTCGCCGCGTCCCCGATGCTCCGGACGTCTTCTTCCCCAGGATCCACGCTCTCCGTCGCCGTCATCACGTCGCTACGCACACCGCTCCTATTGGATGATGAGATGGCGTGCGCGATGACGTCGAAGGAGAGCGCCGGCCATGCAGGGGATCCCGGCACGGAGCAGACACCGAGGAGACAGGTAAGGTCCCTCCCGGTGTCCTGTAAGCTGTTTGGGACACCGCGATTTCACCGCGGCGGTCCTGAACAGCCCGAATGAGCAGCCGGATTAGTGCCACTTTGGCTTCAGACGCGGTGGTCAGCTTTGATCGCCGTGTCTGAAGGGTTAATACAGGGCATCACCGCGATCGGTGATGACCTGTATTAGCCGCGAGTCCCGGCCATTGATGGCTGCAGGGACTGACCAGATAGGTGTGTGTATTCACCGTATATGACACACCAACTAACCCCCCCCCCCCCCCCCCCCCCCCCTCTTGTGGACAAGAAAGCAGAGACAAGATAAATGAAGAGGATGAAAAGAAAAAGGAAATAAGAAGAGGAAAGAGGATGAAAAAAAGGGGGGGAAAGGGAAGTATGGGAGCTTCCATTGCCATACACATTCCATCATTCAAACATGTTTCACCACACACCGCAGTGTCTTCAGGGAAAATAGCTATGGCTCTACGCTGTTCCACAAACAGAGGTTTCAGTACATTAGATCTTTCTTTTGCATGCCTTTCCAAAATTGAAGTAAAGATTCTCGGAATCTTAAAGTGTACTTCCAATAATTTTTTCCACTTTTATAAAAAAAAAAAAAAAAAAAAAAAAAAAAAAGGACCATAAAGCAGGACTGTGAACGAGAGATTTATGGGCATATGTGGAATGTTGTTACAGCGATCACATAACATTTTGTCTTTTTATCACTCATTATTCCCTGTACAATTTATCTTACATCTTAGAACCTTCTCTCTTGGAGGAACATTTATATTATGGTCAAAAAAGTGGAGTCTAAACATCTGCTGACACAATGATCTATGTGCAATGTCATTGCTGCACTGTACAAAGCGGCAGGATAAAACACATGCGCCGTTCATGAAATGACTAAAGGGAATTGGGAATTATTTCTGCATATTTGTTTCTCTTGGATAAACTCATTTTATGACATCCCTGAGTAATAAGAGAATATTTATCATGTACAGGTTCACCTTTCCTGGGTTCATTTGGGTTATAGTTAAACAAAATTCATTTCTTTTAGGCAAGATCTTGTGCCTTGTGGTGGATTTTTTTTAACCCTTTCACACTCCATGGTGTGTGTATATATATATATATATATATATATATATATATATATATACCTCATGAGTGAGGATTCTTGGTAACTTAATCCCATAGATGCCATGGTCAATAGCAACTGTGGTATCTAAGTGGCTATACAGATAGATAGATCTTGACCCACAGAATAACCAGGTCATTTATACCCCACAAACATTTTCTCAATTACTCTCTCATCTCCAAATATTTTGGATAGTTTTTAAATATCTCATATTAATCCCAAATAGTGGCATTAAAAATTCCACGTATCCTAACAAAAAACCAGCCCAATACAGCTACATCAACTGACTGAAAAGATTGAGAATTTATAGTGCTTGAAACTCAGTAATGGAAATGCCATAATAATTGTGCCTTCAAGGGGTTAAATGGGTAAAAAAAAAATTTAAATCAACTGGTGCCAGAAAGTTATACAGATTTGTAAATGACTAAAAATCGTAATCCATCCAGTACTTATCAGTTGCTGTATACTACAGCGGAAATTCTTTTCTTTTGGAATTTTTTTCTGCCTGACCACAGTGCTCTCTGCGGACACCTCTGTCCATGTCAGGAACTGTCCAGAGCAGGAACAATTCCCCTTAGCAAAATTCGAGTTATGCCAAATGGAAGTATCTGAGAGTATATCAGTGTAATTGTGCACAGACTTGGCAGCCCTCCAAACCTGGATAGACAATTTGTGGAGAGGCAAAAAAGTTCCACCTTCCACGGTCGGACTCTCCTGTAGGAGTCACGGGGAAAGATTAGGGACATATCTAGAAAGAGACTGCTCAGCGTCAGGCATCGGGGAGTGTAATAGCCAATGACGAATGTAACAAAGTTGGCCGGCATGGCAGTAAAGGTAAAAATCAGGAAGGGACATTCTGGCATCTAACTTAGGGCGTTGCAGTGTCGTTAAGCGAATTTTAGGTCTATTGGGACCCCATATGAAGAGGGATAAAACTGGAACAGAGGCATGTTCTAAGGCATAAAGGCATTAAGGTAGGATAATACATTTTATAAGGTTAATAGAGCCAGAGACCGTGAGAGGCAACGTCCCCCATATTCGAAACTTGTTCTTAATATATTCGAAAGTTGTTCTTAATACATGGCAAGAGGGAAAGAATATTGGAGGCCAAGTCCAACGAGGAGCTTCCATTGATAAACACCTCCAGATACTTAAACTCTGTCACCACCGGAAGTCTACACACAACTGAGGGTCAGGGTTTGTCTAGCAATGGCATTTTAGCCGATTTTGTCCAATTAATGAACAGCCCAGAAAAATAACCAAACCTGTCCATCAATCTAATAGCATGGGGTAATGTTAGTTATGGGTGGGATAGATAAAATCGTATCATCAGCGTCCAGCCCAATACGCTCCTATCTCCCTCCCAGCGACATTCCAAGGTAATCAGGTTCCTGCCGAATACGCAAAGCAAGGGGCTCCACTGCCACTGCAAACAGAAGTGGGAACAGAGGTAACCCCTGCAACGTCCCTTGGCCCAAAGTGAATGGAAGAGAGCAGATACCATTCACAAGGACCTGAACCTTGGGATGTTGGTAGATGATAAAGACCCACCTCCGAAAATTAGGGCCATATCCAAACTTAGCAAGGACTTCAAGGAGATATCCCCACTCTACAGAGTCAAATGCCTTGGCAGCATCTAACGATGCCAATGCCAAGTCAACGCCCAACGCCACTCCCACGTGGACAGCCTACTGAACTCTCTGGATATTATCAGAGGTGGATTTTCCAGGCATGGAACCAGTTATTTTGTAATGTATAATGGTAAGAATAACACAATTTAGCCAATTGGCGAGAACTTTGGTCAATATTTTGTAGTCTAAATTTAGCAAGGAGATTGGCCTTTAAGACTCCAAAGGGTCTTTATCTGGTTTTATTATTACAACTATAGTGGCATCATATAAAGATGCTGGGAGTGCCCTCTCAGTGAATGCAGATTGGTACATATGAAGTAGGGATGGGAGGAGCACGTCTGAGTACCTCAGGTAAACCTCCAGCGGATGGCCGTCAGGGCACGGAGACTTACCCTTGGCAAGATCAGCAATAGCCTCCTGCACCTCCAATAGGGTAATTGGAGCCTCTAGGAAGTCACAGTCCTCTACCGAGAGAGTAGGGAAGGTTATGGCATCAGGATAGGAGTGGAGTTGATCTGTGTCATAGCGGACCTGAGAAGAATAAAGGTTAGCATAAAAAGAGGAAAAACAGAGGGCCAGTTCCTCATTACCCAGTTAAAGACATCCGTCTGAGGCTCTAGGTTTAAGAATTGGAGAATTAGAGGAATTCTGCCATACAATGTGGGCCTGTAATTTGCTGGACTGGTTCCCGTGCTCAAAGAAAAATAGTTTCGAGAAAAATAACCTTCTATTCACTTTTTCATGAAGGTGCAGCATATACTGGTGGCCCTCAGAGAGCCAGGCAATTGTGTTAGCCTCAGATGGGTCTGCAACATAATGGGCCTCCAAGTCCGAGCAACTTTGCGTGAGCTCCTCCTAATGCCTAGAGGAAGACTTTTTAATAAAGGAGACGACCCCCCCAGATACACCTTTAGCATCTCCCAAATTAACATAGGCGACCCTCCTGGTAAATTAGCCTGAAGAAAAACCTGTAGCCGATCGGGGATCCGGTCTTTAGGCCCATTTAGATCTAACCAAAAGGGGTGAATCTTCCAATTACGCGGTGTACCAGAATTGGCCAAGGAGATATCAAGCAGTAGAGGGGAGTGATCTGAGATAGCTAGGGGCCCATAAGAGATGTCCGAGACCTGAAAGTATAAGAGAGATTTACCACAAGCAAGGTCCATTCTGGACAAGCGTGTTCCTACCCAACATGTGACACGCCACCTCCAAAAAAACCTGCATGAGGGGAGAAGTTCTAGCATCAGAGGGTGAGTGGAGAGGTATTCCCCTGGGACTGTATCTGTATATTAGAGGGTCTGGGACCAGGATAAAATCTCCAATACAGAGGACTCGGGCTGATGGGTACCCCCCTGCAAATGTAACAGCAAGATGCAATATTTCCATAGAGGCCGGAGGGGGTTATAAATAAATAAAAACACAAACTGGACGTTGTTCAAGAAGGCATGTATGAATATATAACGGCCTAAGGGATCCTTGCGGACAGTAACTGGTTCCCACCTCACCATACGACACCCTTAGAATAAGAGGTATGGTAAAAGAATATAGGGACCACTGAAACCAGGGACGAGATAGTTGACTGGCCCTATCTGCGGAATCTGTAGGCGCTATATAAATAAAAAATTATTATCTGGATGTGATCCGCCATGGTACAAAACTAAAAAATAAGGAAAAACATCAGTGCCTGTCCAAAAAATAATAAAAATAGCAAATAAAAATGTGATAAATGTGCAAAGAACCACGAGTATGGTAAATTAGAGGTGGAGGGACGCTGGAGACCACAAAGCATAAAACAATACACCCACCTATATGTGGGACAAAAAACAAATAACAAGAAGTAACTAGAGTAACAGTAGTAATGCAAAGGAAGCATCAGTAGAGAGACAGCTCCATCTAGTGGGGAGAACCTGCTGGTACATAGAGATTGAGAAGTCCCTGAGTAGTGTCATACACAGATGGGAGAAGGAGAGAGGGAAGAGTACTGGCAAGGGGAAGAGGAGAGATAAGAACTAAGGGAGGGAAAGACAATTATCGAGAAGAGAGAAGGAGAAAACAAAAAGGAGGTAGGGGAGAAAAAAAGAGAAAGGAAAAGGAGGGGGAGGGAGAAAAAAAAAGGAGGAGAAGAAAGGAAAGAGAAAAGCAAAAGGAGACACAGGAGGGGAGAGAGGAGAAAAGGAACAAGAAGGTGTAGGGGGAGGGGCGGGGGGGAAATCCAGGGATTGATAGTGGGACAAAAAGGGAATCATAGCAATCTAAGAACACCCAGCTCAGGGAGTATATAACCAAACCCATGTGCAATTGTTATGGTAGTAGCCCCTCCACCCCACACAGCAATAAGGCACATATAGTAGGATACCCCAGTCTATAAGTCCAGGTGCACCCAAATCCTGCATAGTGTCCAGATGAGTATCCCATCTCAGGAAGGTGGGTACTGAGGGCAGTTTAGGGGATAGGGAACCGGGGAGGGTGAACAAGAGAGAGGGGGACTGTCAGTTGAGAGGGGGGCAAGGGGGGGGGGGGGCATGAATGGAGGAGAATCCGGGCGTATAAGGAAGGGGGGGGGGGGGGGGGGGACTGGACATGCTGCTACGGCCCATCCAAGGTCCACAGGATGTCAGGGGGGGTAAGGTGAGCCCACCCAACCAGAAAGGGTCCAGATGTAAAGTGAAGTGGGCCAATGAATAGGGGGTGGGCAGCCGGAGGGGGGGGGGGGGACTCGATACCTGACCAGTTCCAATTCAAAACATTTTGCAAAGGCAACATAGTCTCAACTGTGTCTAATAGCTGCGGACTGGATCAGCAAAGGAATCACGCAGGAGCACATCCAAACAAGGGCATCCACGGTGAGGCTTCCATAGAGGGTCACGCAGTGTAGGCTTCATGGTTCTGCAGCAGAGAGTAGCAGGCACATCACTTGGCTCTCCGTCTTCTATTCAGCCAGTCGTCCGCCTCTTGAGGCGTAGTAAAGAATATAGCTCTGTCTCAGTCTACCACCCGCAAGCAGGCAGGGTATGCCATGGAGTAAGGGACCCCCTTCTCGCTCGGCCAGGCTTTGTTAGATGTGAAAGTAGCTCTGCGGCATTGTAAATTAGAGTAGAGTAGAGAAGTCCAGGAATATGGAGACCCTACTAGCATTAAAGGTAATCTCCGTGCAGACCGGAGTATCAAGTCGCGGTCATTACAGTTCAAAAGCCTGTCTAGAAGCGGACGCGGCGGCACCCCTGGTATCAATGGTCTGGAGGGTACACAATGTGCGCGTTAGACCGCAAACGCAGAGGAGGAGGATACCTTAGGGAACAAGTCCACAAAAGCCCCCGGGTTCTGGCCCTCTGCACACACGGGTAAGCCAATCACCCTAATGTTATTTCGGCGCAGTCCATTTTCCAAATCATCATTCTTTTGCCTGGTCAGTTCAAGCTGTTCCTGCTCAGTGGCGAGGGAGGCAGGGAGAGGGGCAATAGTGTCCTCGATGTTTGAGATCTGCGTCTCTGTTTCAGTGACCCGGTCTCTAAGGTTCTAGAGATCTTGGCTCAAGAAGCCCACATCTATCTTCACTTCCTCCATTTTCCCAGTTAGGGAGGTTTTGCAGGCATGGATAGCCTGAAGCAGGGTATCGCTCACCTTCTTCCAGGTCGGTTTGGGTGAGTCGTGGTCCTTCCAGCGAGGAAGCCTCCCGCGCAGCAGCAGATGAGGTAGAGGAATGTGCCACGGCCTGCCCGGCGCCATCTTTTTGTCTGAGTGGGCATAATCTTGCAGCTTGTCGACCACTGTACAGTCCTTCCCTTTGGTGGGATTGGTTTTAGGGGCCATATTTCGGAACCTAAAACGGGTTACTGGCTCAGGATAAGTAAAAAGCAGGTTCTGAGCGGGAGAACTTACAGCGTGCGACCACTCTTCTTAACCTCCAAGCCACGCCCCGACCCTTTTTAAAACTTTTTTAAAGCAACAATACCAAATCTATATATTTATTTATTTGTAAAATGGGAGAAAGGGTGATTTACATTTTTAATAGAGGAGGGGCTAAATTATATATTTTTTAAACTTTTTAGTTTTTTTTGCATGTTATAGTGCCCAAAGAATGGAGATTGCAGCAAGCAGGGGATCCATATTTGTCAATCTGTCATTATGCTCTTTTCCAGAACATAAAGCATATTGGGGTAGAATACTGTCTAATACTTAATGTACATACATACTATCATATGATACATTTTGTGCATCTTAAGATACTTGGACCAGCATGCCTAGGGTCCACCATTAAAATTTACTCTGGGGGTCCATACTTTAGTTTCATGGGGAAAATTACCAGTTTTACCCTTTCAAAATGCAGCAAAAACACAACAATTTTACCATATTTGCACAAAATCTGTACGTTTTTGCCACAAATTTGTGCCAAATCCCAGCAACATGCAGAAACAGGTCTGTGATATTCAGGGCCCACCGAGAGATCCACTCCTTTTCCTGTGGACAGAGGACGTAGCCCTAACAGCTCAGCTGGCTTCCTATAATGGGAGATTAAGCAGGGCTCAAGTACTGCAGGAACACTTAGGAACGGAGTTCCTGCACTTTTTCCACTGCAGGAACAGTTCCCATTTGCAGGTCCTGCAGGACCAACACTTGAGTAGATATCTTGGATGAGTTCCCAAGATTTCTTTCCCAAGGACCCCTGGGTGTAAATATAATTAAGGCTGGGTTCACACCACGTTTTGTTAAGTACGGTTCCCGTATACGGCTGGGAGGAGGGGGCGGGGCTTAATCGCGGCGCCCGCACTCAGCTGTATAGGGGAACCGTATTTAATGCATGTCTATGAGCCGACCGGAGTGAACCGCAGCCTCCGGTCGGCTTCGTTTTCGGCCGTATGCGGTTTCCCAACCACAGGCAAAAACGCGGTCGGGAAACCGCATACGGCCGAAAACGAAGCCGACCGGAGGCTGCGGTTCACTCCGGTTGGCTCATAGACATGCATTAAATACGGTTCCCCTATACGGCTGAGTGCGGGCGCCGGGATTAAGCCCCCCCCCCCCTCCTCCCGGCCATATACGGGAACCGTATTTAACAAAACGTGGTGTGAACCCAGCCTTACTTGGCAGAACACTGACCACAAGAGAAACATTTAAGGAGACCTTGGGGGGAGATTTATCAAAACCTGTGTACAGGAAAAGCTGACCAGTTGCCCCTAGCAACCAATCAGATCGCTTCTTTCATTTTTCATAATCCTTTTCAAAAAGGAAAGAAGCAATCTGATTGGTTGCTATGGGAAACTGGTCAAATTTTCCTCTACACAGGTTTTAATAAATCTCCCTTACTTGTGTCTGCAATGTAGGCTGAGAGATTGAACAATTCTAAGCGCAGTTTTGGACTGTGATACATACTGTAAATCATGACTATTTATAGATCTCCATGTATGGTGGTGTTCAGATCCCCCTGTATTGTGAGAATTTAGATGACAAAGGAAATTTACAGAATATGTTCCAAATTCCAGAAGATCTTCGGGTGCGGGGCATGTCACGGGTTCCCGGCTGAGATCTTCAATAACAGTTTATTTTTGCCCTGTACATCTTCTCTCCTCAGTCTTAGCTGTTAGAACAATCTATTTCAAGATTGGAATAAATTACAGAGAGCGACACCGGGACAACGTCTCGCACAGATTAATGCCGCCATCAGGCTGATCATTTATATAAAGAGAGGAATCTCAGAAGGATTAAAATCTATTCAAAATATTGTTGACAAAATGTGCAATGCTAATTCTATCTATTCTTAGTGCCTATTATTGAGCCTAGATAGACGCATAATGAAGAGAGTCTGTGCCAGAGAGATGACAGGATTTCTAGCTTAAAGGGGTACTCCGACCCCCATCCAAAGGATATTCGGATAAGATGTCTGATAGCAGGGGTCCCGCCACTGGGGACCCCCGCGATCTTGGCTGCAGCACCCCAGACACCGGTGCACGGAGCAAACTTTGCTCCGTGCTGGATGACTGGCAATGCGGGGCGGAGGCTCATGATGTCACGACCACACCCTGCTCTTGATGTCACAGCCATGCCCCTCAATGTAAGTCTATGGGAGGGTCCGTGACGGCTATCACTCCCCCTCCCGTAGACTTGCATTGAGGGTGTGTGGCCGTGATGTCACAAGCAGGGCGTGACCATGACATCATGAGCTTCCGGTGCTGCATACAACACACGCTCTAAATGAATGCCGGGTGCAGATGTCTAGGGGTGGCATACCCCTTAGTGTGACTAAATGAATCATGAAATATTTCAGATGGCTGAGCAGAACATTAAACAACTGCTATATACTTAGTAAACTCAAGTGTTATGGTGCCTGGTGTCCTCTCCTGTTCACTGTTAGCCTATCACTGGCTTGAAATGGCTGATAACTAAAAAAAATTACAGATATGAACTCTGGAATAACCTGTGCGTGCAAAATTATGTTTTACATATCTGCAGTTTTTAGACCCTCTAGATAACTTTACATATGTAATACCTGAAGAGGGCGCCGTGTCAAGCAGGGACTCAAACAGGGACAGTATCAGCACTGGACGTACTACTATACTGGAGAAGAATACAAAGAGGAAAAGATTGATTGACTGACTGACCAAGGACCTAGGGCAGGGGTGAAGGAGGCCTCTCTGCTAGGGAAATCCATTTATACAGTGCGGGAGAACAAGTATTTGATACACTGTTTATTTTGCAGGTTTTCCTACTTACAAAGCATGTAGAGGTCTGTAATTTTTAGCATAGGTACTAGTCAACTGTGAGAGAGATGGAATCTAAATCAAAATCCAGAAAATCACATTGTATGATTTAAATAAAATGTATTAGCATTTTATTGCATAACATAAGTATTTGATAAATCAGAAAAGCATAACTTAATATTTGGTACAGAAATCTTTGTTTGCAATTACAGAGATCAAATGTTTCCTGTAGTTCTTACCAGGTTTGCAGGGATTTTGGCCCACTCCCTCATACAGACCTTCTCTAGATCCTTAAAGAGTACCTGTCATCATCTAAACTTTCCCTGATCCCCCTTCCCATCTGTCCCTTTCTCTAACTATGCCTATCCCTGTGTTTATTGAGGTTTAAAACGCTGTGGAAATACCTTTTTTTTATCCCTCTTCATTAGCTCAGGAGCACTGTCTTTCTGAGGGGTGGAAGGAGGCGGGTCCCGGCAGGCATGATGTCACATGAAGCTTGGCTGGGACTCTGCTTCTGCCAGTCTTCCTGTATGCTGCTCTATCTCTTCAGCAGTGTTTCCCAACCAGGGCACCTCCAGCTGTTGCAAAACTACAACTCCCAGCATGCCCAGACAGCCAACAGCTGTCCAGACATGCTGGGAGTTGTAGTTTTGCAACAGCTGGAGGCACCCTGGTTGGGAAACACCGCTCTGCAGTGTGCATTCAGACTAAGTACAGGGGAGGAATGGCAGCCTGTCTCTCTCTCTCTCTCTCTCTCTCTCCTGTGTCTCTCTGCACTAAAAAGTCAATGCTGAGAACCAGGGGCTGAGGGAGCAATTACAGAGGCAGTGATTAAGATGAATGTCAGGGGGGGGGGGCACAGAGCAGGGAGTGCAGTGAGATAATACAATGTATAAGATAACGTGTGGTGAGGGGCAGGGAGAACACAGAGCAGGGGGGAGGGGGAGGTGACTGGCCTCTGTTATATGAGAGGCATGTACAGGCTTGTAGCTCACAGTACTGAACTTCCGGTGGAAGGACCAGAGCCCTTCAGCATTAGTCCTAAAAGCTGTATACTTACTATGAAAAGCATAGGATGCTGCTTGCAGACCAGGCATAGAAGAGTGACCCCTAGTGGCCAAAAGTATAAAATGAAAAAACTGGTATAAATATTAATATTTTTCAATGAAGATATATTACAATATCTCTTCATTAATGATTATGAACAACATATTAAAAGTTTTTGTTGATGACAGGTGCTCTTTAAGGTTTCAGGGCTGTCGCTGGGAAATACGGACATTCAGCTCCCTCCAAAGATTTTCTATTGGGTTCAGGTCTGGAGACTGGTTAGGCCACTCCAGGACCTTGAGATGCTTCTTATGGAGCCACTCAGTTGCCCTGGCTGTGTGTTTTAGGTCGTTGTTATGCTTGAAGACCCAGCCATGACCTATCTTCAATGCTCTTACTGAGGGAAGGAGGTTTTTGGCCAAGATCTCTCGATACATGGCCCTATCCATGCAATTGTCCTGTCCCCTTTTCAGAAAAGCAGCCCCAACAACAATGTTTCCACCTCCATGCTTCATGGTTGGGATGCTGTTCTTGGGGTTGTACTCATCCTTCTTCTTCCTCCAAACACAGTGAGTGAAGTTTAGACCATCAGGCTACCAGAACTTCTCCCATTCCTCCTATGGATCTTTCAAACCAGACGGGCCTCGACATTGACATGAGCAGGGCACCTTGCGTGCGCTGCAGGATTTTAACCCATGATGACGTAGTGTTTTACTAATGGTTTTCTTGAAGACTGTGGTCCCAGCTCTCTTCAGGTCATTGACCAGGTCTTGCCATGTAGTTCTGGGTTGATCCCTCCCCTTCCTCATGATCATTGATGCCCCATGAGGTGAGATCTTGCATGGAGCTCCAGACCTAGGGAGATTGACCGTCATCTTGAATGTCTTCCATTCTCTAAAAATTGTGCCATCAGTTGTTGCCTTCTCGCCAAGATGCCTGCCTATTGTCCCGTAGCCCATCCCAGCCTTGTGCAGGTCTACAATTTTATCCCTGACGTCCTCACACAGCTATCTGATCTTGGCCATTGTGGAGAGGTTGGAGTCTGATTGATTGAGTGTGTGGACAGGTGTCTGTCTCTTCTTAAAGAAAAAATAACTGAGAGCCGAAATTCTTACTGGTTGTTAAGTGATCAAATACTTATGTCATGCAATAAAATGCTAATACATTTTTTTTTAAATCAAACAATGTGATTTTCAGAATTTTTGTTTTAAATTCAGTCTCTCACAGTTGAAGAGTACCAATGATAAAAATCACAGACCTCTACATGCTTTGTAAGAAAAACAAGCTAACTCGACAGTGTGTTAAATACTTGTTCTCCCCACTGTATGTTAAAAGGGAGACTGACAGGCTGTTCACCCACACTAAACCCAATATACCGGGTAATAATAGTGTATATGAACTGCATTAAAATGAGCAGTCACTTACTTTAAATGGTTGCGTATTTGCAGAGTTATGCAGCTTTCATCACTCATTGCTATTCCACTTCTCTGCACATAGGAGGCAGGGAGCCAGGTCTCCCTGCTTCCCTTCCTCCTCAATATCCACCAGCCCTCTGAGCAGAGCGTAGGCACCGCTGACTCGTTACACCCAACTTTCGACTGATGTACTCCTGGCTGTAGTGGTCGGGCAACTATATATACTGCTCAAAAAAATAAAGGGAACACTGAAACAACACAATGTAACTCCAAGTCAATGACACTTCTGTGAAATCACACTGTCCACTCAGGAAGCAACACTGATTGACAATCAATTTCACATGCCGTTTGGCATTTGCCAGAGAACACCAAGATTGGCAAATTTGCCACTGGCGCCCTGTGCTCTTCACAGATAAAAGCAGGTTTACACTGAGCACATGTGACAGATGTGACAGAGTCTGGAGACGCAGTGGAGAACATTCTGCAGCCTGCAACATCCTCCAGCAAAAACCAGTTTATTGGTGGGTCAGTAATGGTGAGGGGTGGCATTTCTTTGGGGGGGCCGCACAGCCCTCCACGTGCTTGCTAGAGGTAGCCTGAGTGCCATTAGGTACAGTGATCAGATCCTCAGACTCCTTGTGAGACCATATGCTGGTGCGGTTGGCCCTGGGTTCCTCCTAATGCAAGACAATGCTAGATCTCATGTGGCTGGAGTGTGTTAGCAGTTCCTGCAAGAGGAAGGCATTGATGCTATGGACTGGCCTGCCTGTTCCCCAGACCTTAATCCAATTGAGCACATCTGGGACATCATGTCTCACTCCATCCACCCATGCCACATTGCACCACAGAGTGTCCAGGAGTTGGGGGATGCTCTAGTCCAGGTCTGGGAGAACATCCCTCAGGAGACCATCTGACACCTCATCATGCCCAGGCATTGTAGGGAGGTCATACGGGCACGTGGAGGCCACACACACTACTGAGCCTTATTTCGACTTGTTTTAAGGACATTAGATCAAAGTTGGATCAGCCTGTAGTGGGGTTTTCCACTTTGATTTTGAGTGTGGTGCAACGTGGCATTGTTGGATGGAGCGAGACATGATATCCCAGATGTGCTAAATCAGATTCAGGTCTGGGGAATGTGTGGGCCATTCCATAGCATCAATGCCTTCCTCTTGCAGGAACTGCTGACACACTCCAGCCACATGAGGTCTAGCATTGTCTTGCATGAGGAGAAACCCAGGGCCAACCGCACCAGCATATGGTCTCACAAGGGGTCTGAGGATCTCATCTCGGTACCTAATGACAGTCAGGCTACCTCGGGCAAGCACATGGAGGGCTGTGCGGCCCCCCAAAGAAATGCCACCCTACACCATTACTGATCCACCGCCAAACCGGTCGTGCTGGAGGACGTTACAGGCAGGAGAAGGTTCTCCACAGTATCTCCAGACTCGGTCATGTCTGTTACGTGTTCAGTGTGAAGCTGCTTTCATCTGTGAAGAGCACAGGGCGCCAGTGGTGAATTTGCAAATCTTTGTGTTCTGTGGACAATGCCAAATGTCCTGCACTGTGTTGGGCTGTAAGCACAACCCCAACCTGTGGACGTCGGGCCCTCATACCCACCCTCATGGAGTCTGTTTCTGACCGTTTGAGTGGACACATGCACATTTGTGGCCTGCTGGAGGTCATTTTGCAGGGCTCTGGCAGTACTCCTTCTGCTCCTCCTTGCACAAAGGCGGAGGTAGCAGTCCTGCTGCTGGGTTGTTGCCCTCCTACGGCCTCCTCCACGTCTCCTCATATACTGGCCTGTCTCCTGGTAGCACCTCCATGCCCTGGAACTCTGACAGACATAGCAAACCTTCTTGCCACAGCTCGCATTGATGTGCAATCCTGGTTGAGCTGCACTACCTGAGCCACTTGTGTGGGTTGTAGACGCCGTTTTAGGCTACCACTAGAGTGAAAGCACCGCCAGCATTCAAATGTGACCAAAACATCAGCCAGGAAGCATAGGAACTGAGAAGTGGTCTGTGGTCACCACCTGCAGAACCACTCCTTTATTGGGGGGTGTCTTGCTAATTGACAATTAATTTTACATGCTGTTGTGCAAATGGAACAGACAACAGGTGGAAATTATAGGCAATCAGTGTTGCTTCCTGAGTGGACAGTGTGATTGACTGTTCCCTTTATTTTTTTGAGCAGTGTATTTCATACGATTAGTTCATTTATTCAGATCTAGGATGTGTTATCTTAGTGATCTCTTAATTTTTTTGACCAGTGTATTTCACTTTTCTCAACTTTTTCCCATGTATTTTCAATAATTCATACGCGCATATATAAATAGACAATCAGTTTCCTAAGGGATCAGTTACATGCTGCCTATGGAAATCTTTTGAGAGGGGAAGGGGAAAGAGGGAGAGAAGCTGGAGAGAGACAGAAGCAAACAAACAGATTGCAAAGTGACTATGGCATCATATATAGTAGAACTTACCCAAGAGCTTGATTCACAGCTTCACTGTTCACTACTGCTCTGTAATGCACAAGGAGAAAAAAATAGACAAAAGGGATACGCGCCCCTAGTGTTGAGGATAAATGACAATGCAATGATAAGCGATTTTACACTCACCATATAGGGTTGTACTAAGAGCACAACACCTCAGTAGGAATTTGGTTTTATGATACTCCGATCTACAGCCGTAGCTTGTCCGGAATCAGGGACACTGGTCTGGTGGAAAATGCTTGGAAAGGTAAAATTCAAGTTCTCAGGCGCTGATCAGATCGAGTAGATAAGTAGGGACCCAAGGTTATTGTCCAAAAAGCTGATTTAATAGCACAAATGTAATGCGTTTCCGGTCCGGAATGAACCCTTCATCAGACAGGTCCATGCTGTTGCTTCTGAGGATGTGCTGTAGAGATGTAGGTAAGTAGGGTCACCTATTCTGTGTGTGTACAGTGTATGGCAGCCATCATAGACATTAAGCTCCACACAACAGATCAGAGCTAACTGAAAATTAGAGATAGAGCCTGGAAAGGGAAAACTGGTAAAAAATGCCATTTGAAAGTTGTATAATATCCATAAATTCTGCTACGTCTTATGTACACACATGGTGGCTGATCCTGAAAGGTTTCCTGAAAAGACTATAGAATATTAATAAAAGCCCCTGAGGATAACATCATGTTATATGTACAATCTCCTACAGCTTCAAAACCACAAATGCATGAAATTTTACTTGTGGTCACTGAAAAATAATTTTTTAGGGACTCTTGAAGAACTTTGTGGACGGTTGGTAAACCTACAAACATTTCCTATATAGAGTGCTTCTCTTTACATAGCCAGAACATTGAATAACATACAGCTCCCACTAAAGTCAGCAATAGAAATGTATTGGCAATTAGCACCCCCTGGTGGCAGCAGTCTTTGCTGGAGTCGTCTGCACTACTGGGAGAATAAGATTGTGAATATAGACAAATCAGACGTCACAGTTAACAAGAATAAAAGTAAAAAGCAATGGCAAAAACATAACATCAAGGCAAGACGTGCCCTAACATTTAAATGGGCATTGTCAGATCCAAACACTTGTTGTTCGCGATGAAAATGAAAGACATTTTGTAATAAGGCTGTTTATCTTTATGAAATATTCAAAAACATTTTAATCGCTCTGGAAAATCCCACCACTAGGGGTCCCCATACCTACTGGGACACTAACCAGTCGTGCAGCAGCATCAGGCTTGTCCATGAGTCATGGACAGGAGAGGACTCAGACGAGGCTGCATGAGCAGACAAACAAATCACCTCCTACCACCACAAGGGACACGTCCCCTCCCACCACCACAAGGAGGCATACGCCCCCTTCCATCACACACCAATCACCTCCCACCACCACAAGGAGGGAGAAGCCCCCTTCCATCACACACCAATCACCTCCCACCACCACAAGGAGGGACACGCCCCCTTCCATCACACACCAATCACCTCCCACAACCACAAGGAGGGACACGCCCCCCCTGAGAGGATTTATAACTCTGTGAGCTAATGAAAAGAGGGATTTTTATAATAAATATAGGGGATAGAGGCAAAACAATTAGATGTACATGTTCTGGATTAGTTACTGGGTAATTATTTTTTTTGTAGGATGTTACAGGAATGCACAAGGTCACGTCACAATATAGATACAGCAGAGAATTTAGTTATAATGAGATAATGTTGGCAGTAAAACTTGCAGCCACTTACATCCCAGGATAGATTTACACACCAGATGCTGTTGACCTTCTTGAAAAAGATGAAGACATTGTATATCATTAGTATACAGAGGGTTCTCCTTACACTTTTTTATTTTTTTGGGGTATAAGTTCAGTGATGCGGATGCAAAATCATAGAATGTTGCAGAATCTTGTAATAGCTTTTTTTTTTTATTGGACTAACAATGTAAATGTATATGCACTGAGCTCCCTCTAGTGGCAGCTGAAGGTAGAAAGCTGCTCCATCATGGAGCAAGGGCTCTCAGACCACCAAAGATGATGTCATCACAAAGTACGATTGGTCCCACAGAAAACAAGCCTCATATGGCCCCGTAGGTGGAATATTGAAACAGTTATGGTTATTAAAAGGCAAGGAAGAAAAATAAATAAATTAAAAGCCCCAGGGTATTTATATTTTTTTTTTCAAACAATGGGGAAGATTTATCAAAACCTGTGCAGGGGAAAATTTGCCCATATCAACCAATCAGATCGCTTCATTCATTTTTCAGAGGCCTCTTTATAAATGAAAGAAGCGATGTGATTGGTTGCTATAGGCAGGTGAACTTTTCCTCTGCATCAGCTTTTGAGAAATCTCCCCAGTGTATGTTCAGCAGTTGCCGAACTACAACTCCCAGCAAGTAAAAAAATATTTATCAAAATATAAAAAATAACCCATATTTGAAACTCAGTATCAGGCTACGTAAATACCAAAAAAAAAAATTAAAAATATAAAAAAAAATCCAAATGCCAACTGCAACTTTTTGCAGCTGCCCATAGAGGGAGCTCAGTGCATAGGAATTCACATTTGTCCTATAGAACACTATAACAAACCAGTATATAGTGTATTGTAGCAATTTATTTTTTCCTTAAACTTGCTCCTAAACGGCCTAGATAGACGGTATTTTATTTCTTACTAGCCGAGTACCCGGCGTTGCCCGGT
Source organism: Hyla sarda (assembly GCF_029499605.1). Taxonomy (NCBI): domain Eukaryota; kingdom Metazoa; phylum Chordata; class Amphibia; order Anura; family Hylidae; genus Hyla; species Hyla sarda. The sequence goes on along the minus strand of NC_079189.1, from coordinate 558,449,370 downwards.
TTTTCCTTCCTAGTCCTTGTTATGGAGGAAAATCAACAGAGGAAGCTTTTGACTTCATATCCCGTCCTCATATATTGTTGTCATATCCCGTCCTCATATATTGTTATATCCCGACCCCATATCCTGTCCTCATATCCCGACCCGTATGTGTACCAGGTATTATTGAAATATCTCCAGCCATACGGAAATTATGTGGGAACAAACATTTCCCATTGACTTGTATGGGACTTTAAACAAAAACCCCGACCCTGGTAAATGGGGTGAGTAAGGGTTAAATCACCTATCCTATGTTTGTTGGTTACATATAAGTAACATGTGGGCCAAGTTTCATGTTAGTATCTTTAGCCATTTGGATGTAATGAAGTAACATACACACCCTGTTTTGTGTGTATATTTTTTCACCAAATTTTGCGCAAGCTCTTTTTTTGTGCACGTTTTGGTAGAGAATGTCCTCCAGATGTGACCGAATCAGGGTACCTTGGAGTGACATCTATAGTACGCATGGATTTATTACCTGCGTACTTTTCCTTTACACCAAAAATGTTGCCGCAAGAACCGTTTTTTTGCGTAAATATAAGCCATCTTGGACTTAACGTAGCAAGATGCTCTAAATCATCGATTCTATTTTCCAAAGAGTGGATTGAGGAGATTACTATATTTACCTGCAATTTATGAAGCTCATTGTGCTTGATTGATAAATTTAGCGCTTCTGCGCATAATTTAGGATTCGGGAAAAGGGGTAAACTGCTTCTACCATACACAAATAATGATACATGTCCCCCACTTAGTATATATAACACATCTGAGCTGCTGCGGAATGTCTTTATAAAAAGTGTAAAGAGGACCCCCTTTCCATTGATGATATGAAACTTCATCATCCTTTTCAAAGAGGTCAGCAGCATCTGGTGTGTGTTAGGATGTTCTGCAGCATCTGGTGTGTGTTATGATGTTCTGCAGCATCTGGTGTGTGTTATGATGTTCTGCAGCATCTGGTGTGTGTTATGATGTTCTGCAGCATCTGGTGTGTGTTATGATGTTCTGCAGCATCTGGTGTGTGTGTTATGATGCTCTGCAGCATCTGGTGTGTGTGTTATGATGCTCTGCAGCATCTGGTGTGTGTTATGATGTTCTGCAGCATCTGGTGTGTGTGTGTTATGATGTTCTGCAGCATCTGGTGTGTACTAAGCTGTTCTGCAGCACCTAATCTGTGTATTGCAATGTCCTGAATTAGCTGTATAATTGACGTTCTTTAGCAGCTGAGGTGTGTTCTAAGATGTTATGCAGCATCTGTGCTGTGTATTGTGATGTTCTGTAGGATATGTGATACCGCATGTGTATTATGATGTTCTGTAGATACGGCATGTATATTATGGTGTTCTGCAGCAGCTGAGGACTGTGATGTTCTGTAGGATTAGGGTATGTATTATGATGTTCAGCAGCAGCTGAGGTGTGAATGATGATATTCTGCAGCAGCTGCCCGGACGGTCTTGAACACATTTTAGGGGCAGAAAAAAAAAAAACTGGTCTGACTGCTGGGACCCCTGCAATTGTGAGAACAGGGTCCCCGATTTTCCTAACGCAATGGTCACACATGCACACTGCCACTCCATTTATTGTCTATGGATGCTGCCAGAGAGAGTACAGAAGAGTGTGTGAGAGTGTGAGTGAGTGCGTGCACGTGCGTGTGTGTGTGTGTGTGTGTGTGTGTGTGTGTGTGTGTGTGTGTGAGTGAGTGAGTGTGAGTGTGTGCTTCTGGGGAGTTCTGGAAATATTCTGAACCTCTCCGGATGCTTCATTACTGTTTGGCAGCACAGGCTGCATTATGATTTTGGACTACAAGGGATAAAACACCTATAAGGCAGGGTTCACACCGAGGAATTACCTGAGCGATTCCTAGTGTGCCCGGCCTTGACTAAATCATTTAACACTAGGACTAGGACTACAGACAGATTCCACATCATTCTTTTGGCAGTAGAAACTCCACCACTAAAACTCTGTAGTGTGGACTGTGCAGTGGAGTTACATTGCGCTCCAATTCAGCAGTGTGAACCTGGCCTAAGAAGAAGTGAGTGGAGACAGAGGAGGGATACAAATGTCTTAGATAGGCCATAATGTGACCAAATAATGGTCGCTACAGTAGTGAAGTCAATCGCACTAGGTCACTTCTCAGTAAGGTTTTTTTCTTTGCTTTTTATTTTAATAATTATCCAAAAGAAGCATCTGATTGTACATAGTGTACACAATAGAAGAGACAAGACGGCACTCACCGAAAACGTGGGGTACTTTATTCTTCAGTTGTTATAAAAACAGCAGCAGGTCAGGGAGAATGACGGAGAGCGGGGGCGTCATGTGACGACCGTTTCCTGCATGTTGACGCACTTCCTCAAGCCGACGTGCTTGAAGAAGAAAAAAAAAAAGAAAAAGCCATACTTACCTAGCCCTGGTTTCCTGCATCTCCAGTTCTGCTCCATCCAATCCCCCAATCTCGTCTTCTTCCAAGACAAGTGCTCAAAGTAGGACCTGCTGCCTCATCAAATCAAAAGACGAGGCACTGCTGGGGCCAGTGATTGGCTGTGTGGGCAGATCCTATCATCATGTTAATGCTGCCTGAACCATGAGTTGTTGGGGCGGTCCCTTGCAGCTTCTCCATGCTCCACCAGCCTTAAAGGGTTATTCCAGTAAAACACATTTTTCATATCAACTGGCTCCAGAAAGTTAGACAAGATTTTAATAGAATTTACAAATCTATCAGCTACTGAAGTTGAGTTGAGTTGAGTTCTTTTCTGTCTGACTGCTCTCTGCTGACACCTATGACTGTCTCAGGAACTGTCCAGAATAGAAGCAAATCTCTTCTGTCTCTCTCAGGAACTGTCCAGAGCAGAGGTGTCAGCAGGGAGCACTGTTGTCAGACATTAAAGAACAACTCAACTTCAGCAGCTAATAAGTACTGGAAGGATTAAGATTATTTTTTTTAAATAGAAGTAATTAACAAGTCTATTTAACTTTCTGTAGCCGTTGATATATATATATATATATATAAAAAATAAAAAATAAATATATTGTTTTCACTGGAATACCCCTTTAACTAAAAGATCTCCTACTATACGCAAAGAGGGAGAGAGCTATTAAAAAAGGGGTTGTGCGCTGCCCTGCCTTTCGGAGCTCCACTCGCAGCGTCCGGAAGTTCATTACTCCGAACACTGTGCGCGGGCTTCCGTGTTCGCGGCCGCCCCCTCGTGACGTCACGCCCGCCCCCTCCAGCTAACTATGAGTGAGGTTTAGGTAGCCAGACCCTTAAAATTGTCTGCAATGTTTTCCATTACTAGAAGTAATTCTTTTCACTACATTGAAGATGCCTCGGACACAGCAGTTCAGCATTTTTAGTAAACTGCCAACCTTACTGGGTCTAAGTGTTCCAATAATCCAGAATATTACTGTAATTGCTACAATGGTTAGGAATAAAATAATAAGCATGCTTTTATTGAAACATGACTTATTAGAAAGCTTACACTAGAAAAATATAAAAAATAAAAAAAACTGCATGTACTAGCATTAGAATTTAGAAAAAAAAAAACTACAAACACTAAAAAAAAAAAAAAAAAAAAAAAAAATGCATGAAAAAGTATGCATAAAAGGGGGCCTTTTAGGGGTTTTAGGAGCTTTAGTCCCCAGCGGTGGGACCCCCGCGATCAGACATCTTATCCCCTATCCTTTGTATAGGGGATAAGAAAGGGGTCTCAAACTGGTGGCCCTCCAGAGGTTGCAAAACTTCAACTCCCAGCATGCCCGGACATGCCCAGACAGCCATTTGTTGCAGATAACGGCTGTCGGGAATGCTGGGAGTTGAAGTTTTGCAACATCTGGAGGGCCACAGTTTGAGACCCCTGGGATAAGATGTCTAGGGGTGGAGTACCCCTTTAAGTTTGACATCTGATTTTTAGATCCATATGTGGAAGGAATGGCTCAGAGCCTGAGACAAGAGGACATAAAAATGGTAATGTTACCTGTTTCCCACCTTCAGGAGTATATATAGCGAATCCCCCAGACCCTATAAGTGTAAAGGACTTTGTGTCTGGATAACAGTAGATTACAATGAAAGACACAGACTCCATATATTGTAAAACCGCTTGTATTCTGCTGATGGCCTTACAGGGAAGCTGTCTATATCTATATAGTAGCTAATATACAGGATTTCTCTCTCTCTAAATATATATACATAGTCATGAAATGAGCGTCTGTAGACCTGTAAACCATCATAGTGATTCTTGGAATGTAATTTTTTTCCCCCTAAACCATCATGTCCTTTCTTCAGACATCAATGTGGATTCCGTGCTTCTTGGTCATCATTTCTCTGGTCCCGGTTAGGTACATGACGAGGGAGCATAGATTGGGGAGCGAGGCGGTGATGGCCACATAAAGCCAATATGGAAGTGCACCAGTCTTTCCAAATGGACACAGCCAAAGCCCGTGGCGGATTCCATCCCGGACGTGGTGGGAAGTCCAAGAGATGAACAACATCCAAGGCAGGAAACACCAAGAGTCCTTCAACCTCAAGAGCTGCATGAGGAACTTCAGAGCAAGGGCCAGAATAGGGATCAGTGTTGTACAATGAAGAGGAGGACGACGGGGGAGGTGTAGAGCAGCCTATGGACAGATAGAAAAAAAATAGTGAATTATAATAGGGCTACAAACCAGATTATATGGAAATTAAGGTATTATTGTAATTATCATGGAATGACACGTCATGTAAAGCCAATCTATATTATTTCCCCCCCCCCCCATGTCATACAAGAGGGTCCGCACCTGCTCTTCATGTAAGGAACCAAGCAAACAACACCCCAAAACTCAGCTTCCTAAATGCTGCAAGGAGCAGTGTAGTGCGGGACAGCTGTACAATGAGTGGATTCAGGATTTAAAAGGGGTTATTCCAAGATCAAAAAGAAATCGCATATCTACAGGATAGGTCCGACCGCAGGAAACCCCGCAAATCATGTTAACGGACGGCGTATGTCCCCTGCCTGAATGGAATGGCAGCACCAACTTTCATTAACTGCTGGAAATTATAATGTATGCCTTTTTCTCCTTTCCTCTGAATAGCCATCACTTCTATATTTTAACATCTACAGACCCATATGTGGATGACACCCTTCATTTTTCAAAGTGACATGTTATCTTGATCCTTTAGGTCAACATAATTACAAATATCAATTTTATATACCGTATTTATCGGCATATAACACGCACTTTTAAAACTTAAATTTAAGGTAAAAAGCCTGCCTGCGTGTTATACGCCGATAAATCTTCTGGTTACTGATTTAAAGCGGCCGCAGCAGCTTGTGAAGTATTAGCAGCACGGCCGCTTTAAATCAGTGACCAGCAGCGTCTCCTTCCCGCTCCGCTTTAAATTTTTCTTACCTCCCCTCCCTCATCATTCCCCCTTTTCCCCGCTTTTCATAGTTTTTTTTTTTCCCCTTACCTGACCTGACTGCGCTTCGGCAGGCCAGGTCAGGTGGGGGGGGGGTCTTGCGGGCTGTGTGGTCATGAAGCAGATGAATGACGTCCTCTCCCGGATTCTCTGCGCGGCATCAGAGACGTCACTTTTCATTTCCTGTACTCGCCGCACTCCCAACTCTGACTCGCGGCGGCTGCAGGAAATGAAAAGTGACGTCCTTGATGCCGCGCAGAGAAGCCAGCAGAGGACGTCATTCATCTGCTTCACTGACCGCAGCCCGCAAGACACCCCCCCGGCCTGACCTGGCCTGCCGAAGCGCAGCCAGGTAAGGAAAATTAAAAATTAAAAAAACTATAAAAAGCATTGGGAAAGGGGGAATGATGAGGGAGGGGAAGAATAGCATAGGAGGAACATGATGGGGGGGGGGGGGGAAGAGAATGATGGGAGGCACTAAAGGCTTAATGTCTGTATGGCTAGTGGTGGTCTATGACAGGGGGAAATGATGAGACATGGGGGGGGGGGGATGATGAGAGGGGTAAATGTGGGACTGATAAAAAGGGAAGGAATGATGGGGCACTGGAGGGGACAGGACCAAACTGAGGTGCAGAAGAAAAAACGAAGTTGGGGGGGGATGATGTGGCATTTAGTCCAAGTCATTTATTATACATAAATTTTTTTTTACTTAAATTTACCTGTTAAAATGGGGGTGCACGTAATACGCCGATAAAAAAAAATAATAATATTAATTTATATATATATATATATATATATATATATATATATATATATATATATATATATATATATATATATATACACATATATATATATACACACACATATATATATATATATATATATATATATATACACATACACACAGTATTTATTTTTTTTAAGATTTGTTTAAAAATAATTTAAAGTTGGAAAAAAAATTCTAATATATATATTACTTTTTTTTTTTATCTTTTTGCACGCTTATTTTTTATTTATTTTTTTAAACACAATTATAGCACTTGCAGCTTTTGGACTTTTAGTGCCCAATGATGCCTGTCAGGCAATGCCCTTGTGCAGGCTGGCACAGCACATAGTATATTCCTTATTATAGGACGTGCTATCACGGTCAGCCACCTTGGTCTGCATCCTGACCAAAAAAAAAAAAAAAACACGAATACAAGATGCCAGCACATGCACTGCCCCTGATGTAGCTACTGTACCGAAATTAATCCCATCTCCTCGCTGGCAGGCTACACATACGGCTTTCTTCTCTGAACCGGTCTCTGTTTCTATGGCAACCGCCCACATGGCGCATCACTAGGCTGCGTGTTTTCATTCTGCTACAAACGCTTTATTAACATTTAACCTCATCTGTTCCTGACCCCAATAAGAGGCAGGATCCGATCTTCCATTCATAGCGTCTGACAATTTGCCATCATAATATATCATAAGAGGAAAGCGTTCACATCCGACAACGCTCCGTGCTGACTACACGCCAAATATACTGGTTTTCTCATTTTTTCACTCTGTTGTCTTGGGCTGTGCAAATATCTATTTTGCCAAACACGATCGTAGAACCACCAAGAATTGCATGCTTCAAATCACACATGTCATTACAAGTGGTGTTTAAAAAAACTGCATGGTTTGGTTGGATTAACCCTTCAGAGTTGTTACAAGGGGATTTTAGTGCTATTGCTCCATGGTGCACAACTATTTCTCATTCTCTCCATTTCTGGGGGAGTAAAATAAAAAAAATAAAGATGGCCTGTTTAGCAGAACTCACACGGGCACTTCCCTTTCCCTTACTTGTCTGACCAATCACAGCAAAAAAAATAAAACTCTTCTCTGCCATGTTATGACATAGTGTTAGTAAAAGTGCTCTGGTCTGAACAGGGGATGATTTACATTACAGCACTGTAGGAAGGGAAAGGGGTATAAGAGCAGAAACAAACAGCAACTGCACAGCAAAGAATGGGTTACACCAAGCACTGAATTATTGCTGCTCATAATGAGGATGATGATGAAGATGATGATGATGATGATGATGATAAGCTAAAGGCAGGGGGAAATGGGATTAAATGCAGGAGGCAGACCTGTGTACATAGTATTGAGACAACTCACTGCCCAAGGGGGCAGCTTAATTTAACTTTGAGTGATATTGTGGATCCTCTGGAGGATGCATACAGACTCACAGATTGCAGGTATATGGTCCAGGTTCTCTCCCCCTTTCCTGCACATAATAAGGAACTAAGCCTTGAACTCTCCTTCTGTGTTCTGTCTTGGTGTCTATGTTACTACAGACTGACTAAAAACAGGGAGTGAATAGCAGATTGCCAGGAAAGGAAACACCTAGTGGCCAAGAGCTTTTTTTCTGGGGTAAGGAGTCATTTTTGGTAAATGAAAAGATTTTTACATTTTAAAGGCATAGGCTATGAAATGGAATTAAATTGTTTGAAAAGAGAATGACAACAAGTACATAAAGGTTTGACCCTCTGGCAAGCTATACATTGTCTACTTGAGTAACATTAAAAATAGCAATAGGCAGATGACAACTGCATGTCTATGAGAAAAGTCCAGTAGTCTCCCAATGTCTAGGGAAAGAAGAATAACGTGGATGGAATTCAACCAGTCACCCCTAATGGTTTTAACCTTGTGATTTAGAGATAGAATACATGTGTGTGTTCTTGAGAATCTGGGGAGATATATACTGCTCGGCAGACAGCTATCCTACCACCGACCAGCTTAAAGAGGTTTTCTGGGGCTTAAGACAGGCCATCAAGATCAGATCATGGGGGTCTGACTCTCAACATACCCACAAATTGGCTGATTTAGTGTGCATTCCCACCTAGCGCTGCGCAAAATTTGTGGCAGCAGCAGGAAATACGCTGCGTATTCCTCACTCACTATACACAGGGCTTTCCAGCAGCAGCCCTGTGTGGGCAGTGAGTTTTGGAGGCGGAGCCGTGCATCACAGTAACGCCGGCACACAGCTCCGCCTCCAAAACTCACTACACGCATAGGTCTGCCGTGAAATAGGCTGCGTATACGCCAGGTTGGAATGCACCCTTATGGTCTATTCACACATACAGTATTCTGTGCAGATTTACCGCGCAGGATTTTCTGCTGCAGATTTCAATGTAAACTGAACACAGCTTGAAATCCTGCGCATCATATCTGTACGTGTGAATAGACCCTTAAGGTGTTTTGGCAATCCAGCAAGTGCCGCAACCCCTTCATAGTTCAATCAGGCACAGCGCTGTACTGCAGCTCTTTAAGGGTGCGTTCCCACAGGGCGTATACGCAGCGTATTTGACGCTGCGCAAATTTTACGGCAGCAGCGGGAAATATGCTGCGTATCCCTTGCTCACTATACACACACAGGGCTTTCCGGCGGCAGCCCTATGTGTGTAGTGAGTTTTGGAGGCGGGGCCGTGTGCCGGCGTGTCTGACGCGCGGCTCCTCCAAAACACACTGCACACATAGGGCTGCCGCCGGAAAGCCCTGTGTGTATAGTGAGCAAGGGATACGCAGCATATTTCCCGCTGCTGCCGTAAAATTTGCGCAGCGTCAAATACGCTGCGTATACGCCCTGTGGGAACGCACCCTAAAACTCAGTCCCATTCCAGTTAATGGGACTGAACTGCAGTACCCAACTTGACCACTATAAACATATGGAGCTGTGGCTGGAAAACAATGAAGAAGCTGAGGAGATGCAACCACTTCAAAACAGCAGATCATGGGGCACCAGGTATCGAATCCTCACCAAAGTCCAGATCACATTGGTGGGGACTGACTATTCATACAGTAAGCTCTCCCTAGTGGCTACAGCTGACAGCACCCTATTGCTGGAGACTCCCAGACAGGTTTTTTTTTACTGGTGGTTTTTACTTTTTTCCCAACCAGGGTGCCTCTAGTTGTCGCAAAGCTACAACTCCCAGCATGCCCGGACAGCCTTTGGCTGTCCGGTCATGCTGGGAGTTTTAGCTTTGCGACAACTGGAGGCACCCTGGTTGGGAAACACTGGGATAGGCCATCAATCTCAGTTCGGTGAGGGGCTGATTTCTGAATACCTCCCCAATCAGCCGTAGCCTCTTCACTTACTACTAAAGCACTAACTCACTGGGAAGCAGATGTACCTGGTATTATTATTACCTCACCCCCATTTAGTGAGCTGAGATCCTAGATAAATCTGCTACCAACCATGCGGAGCAGTGCCCGATAGTGGGTGAAGAAGCCGCAGTGCTTGCACAAGCACAGTGGCCCAATCAGTTGACCAGCAGGGCATTGGGTGTAGAACCCCATGCAAAGTGGATAGGTCTTCAATAAATAAAAAAAATCCTAAAAACACAATAAAAAAAAATAATAATAAATTAATGACAATTCGAAAATACTTTCCAAAGCTGTATGACTGATATTTTGCTTGACGTAGTAATGACCCCAACTGCCAGTAAAGGAGGATCCCAACCCCTGCTCCGCGTGTCCTATATCGCAGCTGTATCCTAAAGTGACTCGAAGACTTAGCATTGATTCATAATCCTACTTTCCGAGGTGAAACAAACTCTCACAGCACAAAAAGGTTACTCAATGAGAAGATTAATGGATCAGAGCTCTGGCGCTGACACTCGATGCCGGCGGCACTTTCATTACATCAATAGCCTCCCTATGGTATAGGAGGTAAACAGCCTCTATTACTACAGTACAGGCCCATTACTTGTCGCAGCGAGAAGAAATCGCACAGACAACATCATTCACATTATACTAGAGCAGGGATGAAGGGGCAACAAGAGTATTCAGAAGAAAAAATAATTAAAAAGAAAATAAAAAAATAAAATAAAAATAAAAAGGGTGGGGGGGGGGGGGGGGGAACTCTGGTGGAAAATGTATATATTTACTTATTTCTTTATTTTTTTTTTTTTAAATGAACTGGTGCCAGAAAGTTAAACAGATTTGTAAATTACTTCAATTAAAAAATTTTACCCTTCCAGTATTTTTACACAGCTGTATACTACAGAGGAAATTCTTTTCTTTTGCAAATTTCTTATTTATCTTGTCCACAGTGCTCTCTGCTGACACCTGATGCCCGTATCAGGATCTGTCCAGAGCAGGAGAAATTCCCCATAACAAACATATGTGGCTCTGGACAGTTCCTGACATGGACGGAGGGGTCAGCAGAGAGCACTGTGGACAAGACAAAAAAGTTATAAAAAAAAAAAAAAAAAAACAGAATTTCCTCTGTAGCATACAGCTGCTTAAAAGTACTGGAAGGGTAAAGATTTTCATTTATTTATTAATTATTTATTTATTTATTTATTTATTTTTTTATTTTTTATTTTTTTTTAAATAAAAGTCATTTACAAATCTGTTTAACTTTCTGGAACCAGTTGATTTAATTTAAAAAAAATAAAATAAAAATTTCCACTGGAGTACCCCTTTAAGACCTCAGACCAGACCCCTGCTTTTTTTCACCACTGCTCTCCTGCCCTAGACATTACCACCCCACATCTTGTCCTGACACCAGTAAGCACCGGTGCATCATAACCACACTACAGAATCGCTGCTTGAGATATTCTGGGCAGAAATTCCGTATGTAGCAGGTGCCAGCAAAACTAGCTGGCACTAGGACTGCTCGAAAATGCATCAATCTCAATAGACGGCAATGCATTTCAGAGCGGAGGCCGCCAAAAGAATGAACATGAAAATTCTGTAGCGTGAATGCTGCAGCAGAATCCGAATAAAAACAAAAAAAAGGAGTCTGCTGCACCAGAATTTCTAAGCGGAATTCCGCTCAGAAAATACGTTGTGTATTGGGCCCTAAAGAGCAGCAGCGCTATTGTGCTCTTCGCTCTCCAGGCTTGGTTGGAGGCCCCACCGGGATATTCACCGGCTCCCTGGTGGATCAGCCTGAGACAAGCAACAATTACATTGAGACTGAGTCCTAATGAGACTATAAATTCACTATAGTAAAAGAGATAATAGAACAATAGGCTAGAATATTAAGAGCAGCTCCCTAAATCATATGGCAGCCTGTATTCTGATATTAGAGGGATCACTTTACAATATTCAACAATCACAAAATCAGGGCATCTCCATTGGTGAAGCTTCTTTATAGCTTCAGACTAGGTGCACACACATTTTAAGCCTCACAAAAACAAAAATTAGCTTTTATAGGCATAGGAGGTCGCAAAATGTTAAGGTTTTTTTGGGCACTTGAAACAATTTTCTGAACTGTTTTTTTTTAAACATGATTTGCATTATTTGTGAACATGGCCTCAGAGTACAGGTGGCTTTCTGTCCTTGTTTATTATGGTATTTGGTAGAGATGAGAGAAGTTACAGTGATTCAATTCGTCATGAACTTCTCAGCTCGGCAGTTGCTGACATTATCCTGCATAAATTAGTTCAGCTTTCAGGTGCTCCGGTGGGCTGGAAAAGGTGGATACAGTCCTAAGAGAGAGTCTCCAGCCCACCGGAGCACCTGAAAGCTGAACTCATTTATGCAGGATAAAGTCAGCAACTGCCGAGCCGAGAAGTTCATGACGAATCGAATTACTGTAACTTCACTCATTTCTAGTGTTTGCAGTCACAGTTTTGATCGAATTTTTGAAAATCGCGAATAAAACAGCCACCAGATCGACTCGTGTCTACCCGCCCGGGAGGTTTATGGAAGGTTAACCATTCAATACCAGACCCACGGTTTAATTCACTCTGTATTTAAACAACAAGTGAGACACAAAATATTGTATTTTTCCCTGGTGGTGCGAGAGGAAAACTAAAGAAAGAGCGATCGATCAGGAAAGTCATTAGCTGCGGCCAGAATGGCAGGTCAGTCATTAGGATTAGAGATGAGCGAACTTACAGTAAATTCGATTCGTCACAAACTTCTCGGCTCGGCAGTTGATGACTTTTCCTTAATAAATTAGTTCAGCTTTCCGGTGCTCCGGTGGGCTCGAAAAGGTGGATACAGTCCTAGGACACTCTTTCCTAGGAATGTATCCACCTTTTCCAGCCCACTGGAGCACCGGAAAGCTGAACTAATTTACTCAGGAAAAGTCATCAACTGCTGAGCCGAGAAGTTTGTGACGAATCAAATTTACTGTAAGTTCGCTCATCTCTAATTAGGATAATGATAAATAAATGGTGTTTATCAGCGGTGCATTCTGACAACCACATCCGTCTGGAGAGTGACCGATACACTGGTGAGGTCTCCCCCGTATACTGAGCCACTGCTACGTCACCATCTATATTGCTGAACCACATAATGCTGATTAAAGGGGTACTCCGGTGAAATTTTTTTTATTTTTTTATTTTTTATTTTTTATTTTTTTTAAATCAACTGGTGCCAGAAAGTTAAACAGATTTGTAAATTACTTCTATTAAAAAAGCTTAATCCTTCCTGTACTTCTTAGCTGCTGAATACTACAGCGGAAATTATTTTCCATTTGAAACACAGAGCTCTCTGCTGACTTCACGAGCACAGTGCTCTCTGCTGACATCTCTGTCCATTTTAGGAACTGTCCAAAAGTAGGAGAAAATCCCCATAGCAAACATATGCTGTTCTGGACAGTTCACAAAATGGACAGAGAGGTCAGCAGAGAGCACTGTGCTCATGATGTCAGCAGAGAGCTCTGTGTTTCAAAAAAAAATAAAAAATTTCCGCTGTAGTATTCAGCAGCTAATAAGTACTGGAAGGATTAAGATTTTATTTTTTTTATTTTTTTTTATATAAGTAATTTACAAATCTGTTTAACTTTCTGGCACCAGTTGATTTAAAAAAAAATAAAAATAAAAAAAAAGTTTTTCACCGGAGTACGCTTTTAACAATGGAATGTCAAGGACAAATGGAAGCCAGTCAGAAGTAAAATTCCAGAAGGCTTTTCTATCAAATATTCAGAAGCTATGAGCAAAGATGACCTATTTTTGGTGACTGAACACTCCGATTGCTAAAAATATAACTACAAACTGAAAACTACAGCACTTGTTAATGGACAAACCCCCTCCTCATCCCTCCACTGAGAGACCAAGTCATCTGTCACCAGACAGACCTCTATAGCAGTGGTCTTCAACCTGCGGACCTCCAGATGTTGCAAAACTACAACTCCCAGCATGCCCGGGCAGCCAACGGCTGCCCGGGCATGCTGGGAGTTGTAGTTTTGCAACATCTGGAGGTCCTCAGGTTGAAGACCACTGCTCTATAGGATGGCCTGCAGTGTCCCGCGGCAGCACAAGGCGTTGGGCCCACCAGAGTTCTACTGTTAAATTAATTTGGTGTATTGTAAAGTCAGAGAATATATTTTCTTAAATTAATTCTGTTCTAGGTACTGTATGTTTTATGTTATTGTACCTTTAAGAGTGTAACCCACGAGACCTTGTATTGGACCCCATGTGACCCTGCCTGCCAATGAGAACCCCTAAAGTCTGCCCTGTATAGTGAGATATGGGGGGGGGGGGGTTGTCAGTCTAGTTCCAACAAGGCTCCTGAGCAACAGCTTAGCTCAGGTGTGCTGTGTGTCGTGTGCTCCGAGGAGAAGCCTACTACAAATCTAATATCTCAACTGGTCATCCTGCAAGGATTACTCGAAATTCATGCCTCAGCGGAACAGTCTTCAGTACCTTGACAGCAAGCAGAATTCAATCTTCCGTCTCACAAGTCAGTATAAATCTGTTTGGTGTAAGCACCACAAGTCTCAGCAAGGCAACAGGGCTCCCAAGGGGTTACGCTGCACTCTCACATCAAAAGCCAGCTGTTTGTGTATTACCATCTTCACCAGCTCAGTAAAGACAGTTATCCGTAACTTGACGTTTTTGTGTTCATTTACACCCCGTGTCTGGCCCAGGAGAAGCTATCTCCAACCTTGGACTGTGTATAGGATAACGGTGCCCTGGCATCACAAAGTGATCAGGTATTTCTATTAACACCCCGTAGACAACACGTGCTTATGATCAGGGCTTACCCGCAATATTTGCTAATAGAGCTTTCTTAGTGGCCAGGGCGGTTAATATAAAGGCTCCTTCCTAATGCTTAAAAGGGGTTATCCACTATATGGTAATTTTAGTACATAACCGCCAGGCTAACTGGGTATTTCCTGTTTGAGTTTGGTCTCTAAACCCGTCCCAAACACAGGGCGTACAGGTACGCCCTGGCGTCCTGGGACTTAAGGACCCAGGGCGTACCTGTACATTCAGCAGGCATCCAGTGTCAACGCCTGGGGGGGGGGGGGAAATGGTCAGTCCTGAGACAATTCAGACTGGCAATTTGCAGCGATTACGGTCATACGGCTCACTGGTGACCCGGAAGAAGAGGGTGATCGGTGGTGTACTGCACACCAAGCAATCACCCTCTGTTGCTAGGGGGAGGTGGTGATGATGTCACCACCCAGAAGAGCATCTATTGGTCAGAGGGAGGGTTAATGTCCCCTTCCCTCAGCTCTGCCAGCCCGCCTACCTCAGTCAGCGGACAGAGCTGAGAGAAGGAGCCAGGGACCCCCCTCAGAGCCAATCTCTGCTCCCCAGGGCAGTGTAAGTGGCCTTCTGACACATTTAGTGCAGGGAGAGTTTCTGTGAGGGAAAGGTAGGTGAATAGTTTGCAGCATTACCCGCACAGTTTGCAGCATTACCCGGGCCCTATCAGGGCACTGTGGTCTGTCCCCTATTTATTTTTGGGCTGCAGCTTTTTTTTGTCATACAATAACGGTGTGTGATTCCTGAATCTCACACACACACACACACACACACACACACACACACACACACACACACACACCTTTATTTAGTTGTACACCAAACAAACACCCCGCAGAAAAACACAATCTGCCAGTGAGGGCGAGGAAGAGCCTATCAACTAGTGCTGATAATAAGCCCCCTACAAAGGCGGCAGAGACACCGCCAGGCGAAGTCACACACCCCCATGATAGTGCCGCTCGTAATAGGAATCTGACCCCCCCCCCCAGACAAGTGTACTGGAGTTCCCTACCGGTGAACCTGTCTGGAGAGCCCCGGAGGGATATCAGCCTAGGATTCCTGAGTTTGTTGGCGACCCAGGAATCCAGTTATTTCAGCGACGACTGTCAGTCGTATGAACTTGTACGCCCAACAGTTCATCCCCCACCACCCAGATTAGTTTTTGGCTAGGCCCAATGGATGGCACGCCGTCGATGCAGCCGAAAAATGAGGACGACGTTTTCGGGCCTCGTGCTGCATATGGGCCTAGTCACACACACAAAAAAAAAAAAAAAAAAAAAAAATGTCAGGCAATACTGGAGTGGGGATGTCCTCTACCACACCCCAATCTACAGTATGCCAATGACACAGGGATGGTTTGAGGCCATACGGAAATGCTTCCCCCCCCCCCCCCCCCCCCCCGTCCAAGGTGATCCTGCCTAGGACTGCCTATACAAAAATCAGGCCATTCATAGCTCACTTTGGGGCCAAATTTTGGGAGGCCTACGTACCCCAAAGGGAAGTCTCTATCGAGGAGTCTCTCATCAGTTTTAAGGGGAGACTCATCTTCTGCCAATACATTCCCTCTAAGCGGGCGCGGTATGGCGTGACACTCTACATACTTTGCGACAGTGCCTCAGGGGACTCTTGCAAGTTTAGAGTATATGAGGGACAGGATTCCTGTATTGAACCCCCAGAATGCCCCCCCCCCCACTCTGGGTGTTAGCAGGAAAATAGTTTGGGACCTTTTGTACCCATTGCTGGATAAGGGTTACCAGGTGTAAATGGATGACTTTTATACCAGCATCCCTCTGTACAAATCCCTCGCCGCCAGATCCACGTCCGCTTTTGGGACTGTGCGGGAGAACCAGAGAGGCCTCCCTACAGACACCTATGCCCAAGGGTGAGTCCCGTGCCCTTACCAGTGAAAATATGTTGCTGGTCAGGTATAAGGATAAGAGGGATGTCCTTATGCTGACCACAATTCATGGTAACGGTAGCACCCCTGTCCCTGTGCGAAGTACCACAACACCGGTCCTCAAGCCCGATTGTATTCTGGACTACTATCGGTATATGGGGGGAGTTGATCTCTCTGATCAAGTCCTAAAGCCATATAACACCATGCGCAAAACACTGGTATGGTACAACTCTTTTATACTGTCCCAGTACGCTGGCAACACAGGGACATATCCTCAAGGCCATGATCTTTGGCGACCAGGAAAGAGCAGGTCAGAGTTCCCAAGAAACTGGAAATATAGGTGCCAGGATCTTCCCAGGCCAGCACTTTCCAGATGAGGTCCCCCACACTGGAAAGAAGGGACGATCCCAGGAAAAAAAATAAAAAATGCAGAGTGTGTCACAAGAGGGGGATACGGAAGGACACCACCTATCAATGTGACACTTGCCCTGATCGTGCCTCTGCGTTAAAAATTGTATCACACTTCCATGAAGTACTAAATTTATAATCCTCTTACCACATTATAATTTCCTATAATTTAACCAGTGTAACAGTCCAGAGTACATTCCGAATTTTAAACCCATAAATCTGACCAGCACTATGAAAAGATGACAGGCTCGAAATTCTTCTCAGTGAGGTAACATGTTAATAAAAGACGGCAAAGGTAATGGATATATGTAACAAGGAAAATACTGACCTGTAATGAGAAGGAACCCGCAAGGAAGAAGTGGTCCATGTCTATAATACAGGCAAAGAATCCAGCCAGAATAACTTCACAGAAGTCACTTCTCTTCCGCAGACCAATGACGATGGCCCACGACCACATGCCGATCACTCCGTGGGTTGCATTGTCGGCCAGGGCTCGAAGCCAATCATTTTGCTGGATGAAGAGGGCTTGCTGCACTTTGTCTGCCAAAAAGCAGAAGATGCCCAATCCTAGACTGGAGGCCACGGACGCGGTGCTGAACGTCTGGAGGAGCGCATCAGCCTTCTCCATCTCTGAAGCCATTGTGACTTACAAGGCACTAAGAGTCCAGGACGCAACCAGCCCATCTCAGCACTGGTTCATTCTGCAAAACATGGGACACGGGATAAGTCATACAGGAAAGTGTTGTAGATCCTGTATCAGAACCAATAATGCAGAATTTACAATACTAAATTAATAACTAAACAGTTCATACAGTATATACACACACATAGTATATCAGGGCTACATTTTACACCTATGCAGTTCCGTAACTAATTTGGTTATGGATCTGACAAAAGGTAGGTATGGCCCAGTAACCTTTATCTGGTGTCATTGAGAATTTTGTCACATATATTAGGAAACCTATCAAAAACCATAAGATATTATTATAATAATAAAAATAATAAAAAAAAGCCATCTGGCTATATAGACCTCCAGCATACATTGAAGGTAAGAAGTATTTGATCCCCTGCTGATCTTGTTTGTTTGCCCCTGACAGAAATGATCAGCTTATAAAATTTTAAAGGTCGGTTTATTTGAACAGTGAGACCAAATAAAAAATCCAGAAAAACGAATTTCAAATTTATTATTAAATTGATTTGCATTTTACTTGGTGAAATAAATATTTGACCCCTTTTCAGAGCATGACCCTTGTTGGCAATAACAGAGGTCAGAGGATTCTTGAGTTGGTCACCAGGTTCACACACATCTCAGGAGGGATTTCTTCCTCTTAAGGGTAGGGTCACACAGTGGATACTCAGCAGATTTTTTGCAACGCCAAATGCCCTGTGTATCCACTCAGTGTGACCCTACCCATACAGATTCTCTCCAAGTCATTAAAGGAGAACTGCGGCGCAACCTTTTTAACTTCCCATGTGCCCGGGCTGAAAAAAATAAAAAATAAAAAAACTTTAACTCACCATTCTACATTCCCCTCGATATCGGTGTCCCACTCCTCCGGTGCTGCTGGATTCTGGCTTCTTAGGTTAGGAACATCCCACTGCAGTCAGCATATCATCGGTCGCAGCAATGTCCCGCCTCGGCTGGTGATAGGCTGAGCGTCATGTAAGGAGCCCAGGCAGCAGGGAGAAGGCGGGGCCCGAGCTCCTTACATGACAGTGCGCTCTGACTATCACTGGGACGCAGGACATCGTTGCGGCCGACGATACGCTAACTGCAGTGTGACGTTCTGAACCTAAGAAGCCAGAAGCATCGGGACGCCGATATCGGGGGAACGTAGAAAGGGGAGTTACAATTTATTTTTTTTCGTTTTTTTTTCAGCCCAGGCACAAGGGAAGTTAAAAAGGTTGCTGCGTTCACACATCGGAATTCTCGCAGATGAACTCCGCGAGCGGGGCTTCCACCTGGCGGCTGCCGCCGAACATACATCGGTGCTGGGGCCGCGGGGCACTGAGCCGTCACCATTGAAATTCCGCAGCCGCTGAAATTCCGCAGTGTGAACGGGTCTCACGGAAACCCGTTCACACTAATGTTAAAGTTTACACCGCGGAATTCCGCCCGGAAATTCTGCAGGAACTCCGTAGTGTGAACGGGGCCTTAAGGTTTTAAGCAGGACGTTTGGCCTTGAACCTTCCACTCCCTCCTTAGATTTTCTATGGGATTAGGATCTGGAGAATAATTAGGCCATTCCATAACCTTGTGCTTCGTCTAAAGCCCCTCCTTTATTGCCTTTGCTGTGTTTATTGGGTCATTGCTATGTTGGAACACCCATCCAGCTCTATTGCCCTCTGGATATGCAGAGTAGGTGGTAAATTAAGGGAACTATGCATTAGATTTTACCGAATATAACACTTGGCAACTCCTATATGGTAAAAACTTCATCCTCACCATCCCCGGGGGATATGAAGTTTGTCTTTAAGTCTCCTCTGCCACGCCTTAAGTAGTCCCCTGGGCGGGGAGCTATACTCACCTAGTCCCACCGTTCCAGCTGTAGTGATGTCCCTCCGCGTGATTGATGGTCCGCGTCATCGCTCTGCTCCCTAAGCAGAAGGAACAGAGGTAACGCAGGCTGTCAATTCCGCCGAGGCAGTGTCACTACAGCCAGGGTGGTGGGACCAGGTAAGTATAGCTTCCCGCCCAGGGAACTTCTTACAAGGCAGCAGGGGAGACTTACAAACTTCACATCCACACCATTCCTGGGGGCAGGAACATCCCCTGGGGATGGTGAGAACGAAGAATATATATATATATATAATGGATAAAGGCAGCACACACTGAGTGTTAGGCTCAGAATTTGTGCTAGGTTCCCATCGTAAATGAGGCCACCTCCCCGTGGTGGATGGGGGACACGTTTTGATCAAAAAGTGCGCTAAGAGCCTCAATTTTTTGGACCAATGTGTGCTGCTGCAATCCTTTTTTTTGTATACTCTGATGCCATGGCAGTGTGCACCCGTGTATTAGGCTGTTGTGCCGGCTATCTTTCTATATATACACACACACACACACACAGACACACAATGCCAAGTGTTATAAGTGGTAAAATCCAATGTTTGGTTCCCTTTACAGCTCTTAGCTTTCCTCAATAACTAAACAACAACAGTTCTGAGGGTAAAGACAGGACTAACATTTATTGAAAAGCACACAGAATTTATACCCAAAACTGATCTCCCCACTCAGACGGTCACATGACTTGGACAGTAGCCTCCTCAGTCTGGTGCCACTTCATATGGCATATTCTTCACCAATTACAATAACCTTCTGTAGGTGCTGAATTAATTCCTTATAGAAACGTCTCTGCTTAAAGCAAAAGGCAACAAGTTATCTGGTGAAAAATAATAGGAACAAGGGGGGATATTTATCAAAACCTGTGCAGAGAAAAAGTTGACGAGTTGCCCATAGCAACCAATCAGATTGCTTCTTTCATTTTGAAAATGGCCTCTGAAACATGAAATAAAGTTATCTCATTGGTTGCTATGGGCAATTAGTCAACTTTTCCTTTACACTGATTTTGATAAATCTCCCCCAAGGTGCCCAGCGCTCTAGTTATACAGGAAAGGTAACAGGTACCCAAAATGTCCAGTTAGAGGGGGATGGAAGTGGTACTGTTCTACTATGAAGGTATAAGAAGTCCAACTAGCCAACTAAAGGTCCAAAAAGAACCCCCAAAAAGTGATGTGCAATTCCCTGCAACAACGATCTGAGTTTTTCCCCCAAGTTGTGGTTTTGCAACAGCTGGAGGCACATTGATTGGGGAACACTGCTCTAACAAAGACTGGATAGCTAAACTGTCGGCTAGTGTAGGTCAGGTCTGCGGAGTTGCACGTTGTAGATGGTATTTTACTCATGCTAGACCAGTGTTTCCCAACCAGGGTGCCTCCAGCTGTTGCAAAACTACAACTCCCAGCATGCCCGGACAGCCTTTGCCTGTCCGGGCATGCTGGGAGTTGTAGTTTTGCAACAGCTGGAGGCACCCTGGTTGGGAAACACTGTGCTATACTCAAATACGGCATGTTTGTCTTACAGTGATTGCTCCACTTTTCGCTATCAAAAACTGAAGGCAAATCCAAATTTTCTTTAAGTCTATGTAATGTATAAACTACACTTCTGTATGTAAGAGCTGCAGCCTGCAATATTGTTCCAAAGCAAGACATGGTAATATTTTTATAATATATATATATATATATATATATATATATATATATTTTAGAGATGAGCGAACGTACAGTAAACTCGATTTGTCACAAACGGCTCGGCAGTTGATGACTTTTCCTGCATAAATTAGTTCAGCTTTCCGATGCTCCGGTGGGCTGGAAAAGGTGGATACAGTCCTAGGAAACAGTCTCCTAAGACTGTATTCACCTTTTCCAGCCCACGGGAGCACCTGAAAGCTGAACTAATTTATGCAGGAAAAGTCCAACTGCCGAGCCGTTTTTGACAAATCGAGTTTACTGTAAGTTCGCTCATCTCTCTCTCTATATCTATTGGCGCTATTTGGCGCCAAATTTGCAAGCTAAGTACCTCATATTTTCATAGTTTCATATCTTCATTTATTGCATTACAGCTGTATAGCTTTTCATGTTCTATTTATATACTCATGTTTCATCTGTATCTTTGTGCTAGCAGTGTGCTGCTGTATTCTCCTGTTGAGATTATATATACATATATATATACATACACACACACACACCAATATATACCCAGCACTATAACCCAATATATATATAGCAATATAACCAAATATATACACTATAACCTAGTGCCTATATACCGGTGTGTTTTTTTCTGTACGATATGAATTTTTCCCCTATACCACAATACCGGTCGGGCCCCTCGAATGAATTGTCAGCCACAGTGCACTGGGGAACTAATCATATATGACTCGCGGGCACTGCTCTGCTTTTCCTCCCCCCACAGCCGCAATCATGTTACCCACAGGCGCTGCTCTCCTTCTCTTCCTGTGAGCCGCGGGCGCAGGACGAAGAACAGAAGTTGTCACCTCCCCCTGCATGCGCTGAAAGCCAGTGGGCCGCGGATGCTGCAGAACTTGCTGCTCCTTAGGGTGGGTTCACACTACGATTGTAGTGTACGGTTGTTGGATCCGGTTGGGAGGTGCGAAAACCGGCCGCTCCCGTATCCCAGCCGGATCCAGCCCCAACCCCATTCATTTCAATGAGCGACCGGAGTCAAACGCTGACTCCGGTTGTCCCATTTTTGCCCCGTATTCTGTTTTCTGACTGGACCTAAAACCGTGGTATACCACAGGTTTTGGTCCGGTCGGAAGACAGTTTAAGGGGAAAAATCTGGTTTTCCCTCCTCCAAAACCGGATCCAACAACCGTACACTACAAACAGTGTGAACCCACCCTTAGTGATCACGTCTGTAGGACTCGGAGGAGGACTCCTTTTAGTGGAGACATGCTCCCCAGAGGCGGACAGGCATGATCGCTGATGTTCTCTGCCTCACAACATCACAACTCTGTCTATACCCCCGCTCGGGCAAAAAGGAAAATGATGGAGTTACTGACAGTCGAAGCTTGTGTGCGGCTTCTTACAGCATGTGCAAGTGCACCATTAGGTATGTTTGTTACAGTGTGTCACCCAAGTAGTAAGGTAATTCCATTAGGGAGAAGGTTTGTTACAGTGTGTCACCCCAGTAGTAAGAAGATTACATAAGGTGGAGGTTTGTTACAGTGTGTCACTCCAAAAGTAAGAAGATTACACAAGGAGGAGCTTGTTACAAAGTGTCACTCTGGTAGTAAAGAGATGACATGAGGAGGGATTTGTTACAGTGTGTCAAAGGGTAGGGAGTGTCAAAGGGTGGGGTCGAGGGGCGGCAAAATTAGCTTTCGCCTAGGGTGGCAAAAATCCTTGCACCAGCCCTGGTCCTAATGGCAACCTGTACTCTGCCAACAACCTGTACTCTGCCAACAACCTGTACTCTGCCAACAACCTGTACTCTGCCAACAACCTGTACTCTGCCAACAACCTGTACTCTGTACTCTGCCAACAACCTGTACTCTGCCAACAACCTGTACTCTGCCAACAACCTGTACTCTGCCAACAACCTGTACTCTGCCAACAACCTGTACTCTGCCAACAACCTGTACTCTGCCAACAACCTGTACTCTGCCAACAACCTGTACTCTGCCAACAACCTGTACTCTGCCAACAACCTGTACTCTGCCAACAACCTGTACTCTGCCAACAACCTGTACTCTGCCAACAACCTGTACTCTGCCAACAACCTGTACTCTGCCAACAACCTGTACTCTGCCAACAACCTGTACTCTGCCAACAACCTGTACTCTGCCAACAACCTGTACTCTGCCAACAACCTGTACTCTGCCAACAACCTGTACTCTGCCAACAACCTGTACTCTGCCAACAACCTGTACTCTGCCAACAACCTGTACTCTGCCAACAACCTGTACTCTGCCAACAACCTGTACTCTGCTAACAACCTGTACTCTGTACTCTGCTAACAACCTGTACTCTGCCAACAACCTGTACTCCTCTGCTAACAACCTGTACTCCTCTGCTAACAACCTGTACTCCTCTGCTAACAACCTGTACTCTGCTAACAACCTGTACTCTGTACTCTGCCAACAACCTGTACTCCTCAGATGGTCCCATCACATGTAAAGAATCTATCTCGCTGAAGTCATGTACATATAGATCCATTGCCCGTCCCCTGCGGATCTCTTCTGATGGCATCTGGCAGATCTTCTATTGACTATTTTCTCTCCATCCATTCACACAATCTGCAGAGAACCCGGATGAGGTCACATGACAGGTATGAGGAGGATCAGCACATTGCACAGGTGTCATCATGCCGGAACATGATAATTCCCTACACGGAGAACCAGTAGATCCCCTGACACCGGAGATTGAATTAGAGGCTCTGGGGACCGATCACTATGAAGCACCTGTGGCTCCCCTCATGTGTTCCAATGCAATTCCCTCTATACAGGACATGCTGCGATATGTAGTTCTACAAGAGACTCATTGCATTTTCCTAATTGATATAATAGCGCAGCTGCTCCTTACCTCCAGCCCTCCATTGGACAGCGCCCCCCACAGTCTGGATGCAGAGCCTGCTGTGACACCGTGCAGCCCCAATGACGGAGGTCAGAGCACTGCAGGGAGCGCCTGATCACTCTGCGCCGGCTCTTCCGGGACTCACAATTGTCAGGGATGAGGGGGCTGCTCCGAAAAGGCACGCAGTGATTGGCTGCAGCTGTGGTACTCTACCTTCTGATTGGCTAAGACGCGCCGGATCCCCAGCGCCACGCCCACCTCCGGAGCGTCACTGCAGAGCGCAGCTGTCAGTTCTAGTGATGCGCTCGGTGTACGGATCTATACGGACGTGTGTGACTGTACAAGGTGTGAACTGTGTCTTACGTTTCTTTATATACTACGCTTTTTAGATTCATAAGCTATTTAAACCCTTAAGGACACAGGAAATTTTATTTTAGCATTTTCGTTTTTTACTCCTCACATTCTAAAAATCATAACTCATATATTTTCATCCACAGACCCATATGAGGGCTTTTTTTTTGCGTGACCAATTGTACTTTGTAATGACAATTTATTTTACCTTAAAATGTACGGAAAACAAAAAAATATCTATTACTTGTGTGGGAAAATTGAAATGAAAACAGCAATTTTGCACATTTTGGAGGGTTTTGTTTCTATGCTGTCCCCTTTATAGTATAATGACGTTTTCTTTATTCTGTGGGGCAATACAATTAATCTGATACCCATGATTACATACTTTTCTATTATTCTACTGCTTTAAAATAAAAATCTTTATTTTAATTTTATTTTTTTTTACAAAAAAAAAAAAGTATGTTTAAAACTGCCCTATTTTGACCACCTATAACGTTCTCATTTTTCGTATACGGGGATGTATGAGGGCTCATTTTTTTACACTGTGATCTGTAATTTTTATTGGTACCAGGATTGCGTATATGTGATACAATTTTAGCTTTTATAAAAAAAAATTTAATATGATGGGACAAAAAAGCATCAATTTTGGACTTTTTTTGAACGTTTACGCCACTTTTCATACGGGATCATTATTATATTTTGATAGTTCGGACATTTACGCACACGGCTTTATCAAATATGTTTATTAATTATTTTTCTATGCTTTTTGGTGGTAAAATGGGAGGGAGGGGATTTTTCACATTTTTTAAAAACTTTTTAATGCTCGCACTGCCGCAGATGCCGTGATCTGTATTGATCACGGCGGCATCTGAGGGGTTAATGGTAGACATTAGTGTGATCGCTGATGTCCGCCATTACCGGCGGGTCCCCGACTGCTGATCGCAGCCAGGACTTGCCGCGCATGATACGAGCACCGTTCCGGTGCTTGCGTCATGTATAGGACGTAAATTGTATGTCCTGGTGCATTAAGTACCAGGGCACCAGGACATACATTTACTTACTATGTTGTTAAGGGGTTAAAGTTTGTAGTATACAATTTCTTACAATTTTAGGCCATCCGTTTCAAAATACTGTTTGACGCTTGCAAAAATCGTGATGTGAACACAGCCTAAGGCTGAACGGAAGGCCTAAAACCCTAAGAAACTGTATGCTACAAAATTGTATTGAATGTGTCTAAAAATCATATCTGTCTATATATATATATATAAAGATATGATTTTTAGACACATTCAACACATATATACAATTATGGATAAATTCATATGAGTTCTACAGATGCAAAAATTATTTGAATGCAGCCTAAGAAAAAAAAAAAGATTAAGAAAAATATCTTAACATTTTCAAGACCTCTGCTTG
This sequence comes from Hyla sarda, assembly GCF_029499605.1. Taxonomy (NCBI): domain Eukaryota; kingdom Metazoa; phylum Chordata; class Amphibia; order Anura; family Hylidae; genus Hyla; species Hyla sarda. Next base: position 558,423,797 of record NC_079189.1, on the reverse strand, counting down.
CTGTCATAGAACGGAAAAAATAATTCACAGATTCTACAGCAGAAATGCCAAGCATTCCCCAGATTTCTGCAGATTTTAGATTGCCGTTCTGAGGATTTGGATGTCGTGTCTTCTCTTCTTTTGCGACATGGAAAATTTATATGTTTAAAATTGTCATCTTCTGACCCAGTGATTCCCAACCCAGCCTGCATGCCTGTGAATCACAGCGGCACGGGGGGGGGAAGGGGATGAATGCAATGGGGTTAGTGCGCGGACTGTTCCCGGCCCACCGATTCTTCCAGGCCCCCGCAGAAGGACAGCTCAGCTAAATTAAGGTTATGCACCCTCTCCCCTCTGTCACCCCTGTCCATCCCCCTTTGTCAACCCTGTTACCCCCTTTAACCCTTGTCCACTTTCCTGTCATCCATGTCCAGCTTGTCCGCCCCTGTCACCCATTTTCACCACCTCTCTGACCACCCCCAGTCTACCCCCTATCACCAATGTCCAACCCCCACTATTTACCCCTCTGTCCCTTTGACACACTACACCCATCTTTCCCCCCCGTCACCCATGTACACTCCTCTCCACCCCTTTGTCACCCACGTACACTCCACTACACCCATCTGTCACCCATGTACACTCCTCTATACTCCTCTACACCCCTCTGTCACCCATGTACACTCCTCTACACCCCTTTGTTACCCATGTACACCAATCTATCACCCATGTACACTCTTCTACACCCGTCAGCCATCTATCACCCATGTACACTCCTCTACACCCCTTTGTTACCCATGTACACCCATCTATCACCCATGTACACTCCTCTATACCCCTCTGTCACCCATGTACGCTCCTCTACACCCCTCTGTCACCCATGTACACTCCTCTAAATCCCTCTATCACCCATGTACACTCCTCTAAATCCCTCTATCACCCATGTACACCCCTCTGTCACCCATGTACACTCCTCTCCACCCCTGTCACCCATGTACACTCCTCTACACCCCTGTCACCCATGTACACTCCTCTACACCCCTCTGTCACCCATGTATACTCCTCTACACCCCTGTCACTCCTCTCCACCCCTCTGTCACCCATGTACACTCCTCTCCACCCCTGTCACCCATGTACACTCCTCTACACCCCTGTCACCCATGTACACTCATGTACACTCCTCTACACCCCTCTGTCACCCATGTATACTCCTCTACACCCCTGTCACCCATGTACACTCCTCTCCACCCCTCTGTCACCCATGTACACTCCTCTCCACCCCTGTCACCCATGTACACTCCTCTACACCCGTCACCCATGTACACTCATGTACACTCCTCTACACCCCTCTGTCACCCATGTACACTCCTCTACACCCCTTTGTTACCCATGTACACCAATCTATCACCCATGTACACTCTTCTACACCCGTCAGCCATCTATCACCCATGTACACTCCTCTACACCCCTTTGTTACCCATGTACACCCATCTATCACCCATGTACACTCCCCTATACCCCTCTGTCACCCATGTACGCTCCTCTACACCCCTCTGTCACCCATGTACACTCCTCTATACCCCTCTGTCACCCATGTACGCTCCTCTACACCCCTCTGTCACCCATGTACACTCCTCTAAATCCCTCTATCACCCATATACACTCCTCTAAATCCCTCTATCACCCATGTACACCCCTCTGTCACCCATGTACACTCCTCTCCACCCCTGTCACCCATGTACACTCCTCTACACCCCTGTCACCCATGTACACTCATGTACACTCCTCTACACCCCTCTGTCACCCATGTATACTCCTCTACACCCCTGTCACCCTTGTACACTCCTCTCCACCCCTCTGTCACCCATGTACACTCCTCTCCACCCGTCACCCATGTACACTCCTCTACACCCCTGTCACCCATGTACACTCATGTACACTCCTCTACACCCCTCTGTCACCCATGTATACTCCTCTACACCCCTGTCACCCATGTACACTCCTCTCCACCCCTCTGTCACCCATGTACACTCCTCTACACCCCTGTCACCCATGTACACTCCTCTACACCCCTGTCACCCATGTACACTCATGTACACTCCTCTACACCCCTCTGTCACCCATGTATACTCCTCTACACCCCTGTCACCCATGTACACTCCTCTCCACCCCTCTGTCACCCATGTACACTCCTCTACACCCCTGTCACCCATGTACATTCATCTATCACCCATGTACACTCTTCATCACCCATTTATTCCTCCTCACTTCTAAAAAGGGAATCTGGAGGCTGATACTGGAAAAGTGCAGAGCCTAATAGGTTTTTCAGGTTTAATGGTGAAGAATTGTGTCTGGAAGAAATCGCCATGACTCCGTTGACCAGGTAGAGAAGAGAAGGAAACCACGCTGATTTTAGAAGACATCAAATGTGAGTAGCTGTATAAAGCAGCACTGTAATCTATACTACATACCCACCATAGATAAACTGATATTGTGAATTGCGGCTGTTTCCCTTTTTTTTCTCTCACCAACGTCGGTAGGGGTGCCCTGCAAAAAAAATTTTTTTTCAAAGGGTTCCCCGAGCCGAAAAAGGTTGGGAAACACTGTTCTGACACCTAAAACTTTTTAATTTTTCCATGTATGGGGCGGTATGAGGGCTCAATTTTTGGCGCCATGATCTAAAGTTTTTAGCGGTACCATTTTTGTTTTGATAGGACTTTTTGATCGTATAAAAAGTGACCAAAAATACGCGATTTGGGATTTTGGAATTTTTTTGCGCGTACGCCATTGACCATGTGGTTTAATTTACGATATATTTTTATAGTTTGTACATTTACGCACGTGACTATACCACATATGTTTATTTTTATTTGCAGTTTTTTTTTGTTTTGTTTTTTTTATTGTAAAAGGGGGTGATTCAAACTTTTAGGGGAGGGGTTAAATCATATTTATTAACTTTTTTTTTCCATTTTTTTTTTGCAATGTTATAGCCCCCATAAGGGGGCTATAACATGCAATACACTGATCTCTCACACTGATCAGTGCTCTACCATAGCATATCATTGATCAGTGTTATTGTCTCTTGACTGCTCCTGCCTGGATCTCAGGCACGGAGCAGTCATTCGGCAATCGGATGCTGAGGAGGCAGGTAAGATATCCTCCTCGTGTATCCTAGCTGATCGGGACTGAGCTGCCGGGAGTGCCTTTTTGTAACCTTAGACGCGGCGATCGACTTTGATCGCCGCGTCTTAAGGGTTAGTAGCGCGCCTCACACCGATATGTGACGCCCGCAATTAGCCTCGGGTCCCAGCCATTGTTAGAAAGGGAGCAGGCACAGGGCGTACAGGTACACCCTGTATCCTTAAGGAGTTAAAGTGATGCAGTTTTCATGCAGAATTCTGCACGAAGGTTCCACAGCTGTAGAGTCCCATTGTATTCAGTAGGATTCTGCACTGTGCACATGGTGGAATTTCCACGCCAGATGTTTCTGGCGCAGAAATTCCAATTTCAGTGTTCACAGAAAGAATGAACAAGTCCATTCTTTCTGTTGACTCTGTGCGGAATGCATTTCCGTGTGGTCCTAGTGCTGGCATGTTATTGCCGGCGCCCGCAGAGAGTTTCCATGTGGACATTCTGCCCTGTGAACTCCGCTTTGAACTTTTGCTGCCATGTGAACATACCCTCTACACACGACGCATACACTGCAGAATTGTTGCAGATTTTTACTAATTGACTTCAATAGAAGAATTAAAGGGGTAGTCCAATGGAAAACTATTTTGTTTTTCTAATCAACTAGTGCCAGAAAGTTACACAGATTTGTGAATTACTTCTATATAAAGCTCTTAATCCTACAGATATCGAGGAGCGTACAGGAGTTCCATCAATTAAACACCTTCCCTGTGATAAGGGACGTGGAAAGGAAGGATATAGACGAAAATAAGCTGCCAACTTCTAAAGTAGATAAAATAGTGCTTATAAAAGCTAGAATAATTCCGAAACTGCTATATTTGTTCTGTGGGACTCCCATATGGTTTGGAGATCAAATATTTAAGCAAATTATTGCTGTTTAACTCCTTAATTTGGGGAGGAAGCATACAAGAATAAAGGTGGATTTACGTTATTTTTTAGCCACCCAACTTGCTTGGTTTATTGATTGGTGGAATGATGGATTGCGGACATTGTTGGCATTCGAAGGTTTCCAAGGGAAGTTTAAAAATATATTCAAAATTTTGGAATCTGGTGTAATGAAGTGGGGGAGTACAGGAAAAACCCAGAGGTGGATTGTTTGATCAAGACCCGGGCAAGGCTTAAAAAGATCGAGGGAGTCCAACATAGTTCGGAAATATCTACGATATGGCATAGTAAAAAGATAGAGGAATTCTATAAATTAGGATCATTAAAAAATAAGAGAAGGGAATTAGGAACATTTCTGATTTGATAAAAGAGGGTAAGCTTATTAGATGGGAGGATCTAAAAGAAAAGTTCGATTTGGAAGAAAAAGCTTGGTACAAATATGCTAAAATGAGATATGCGTTCTTGGCCACCAAAGAGAAAGAGATCTTCAGTGTAGAAACTCTTAAAGGGGTACTCCGCTGCTCAGCATTTGGAACAAACTGTTCCGAACGCTGGAGCCAGGAGCTTGTGATGTCATAGCCCCGCCCCCTCAATGCAAGTCTATGGGAGGGGGCATGAGGGGGGAACCGCCCAGTTTAGAAGAGGTTTGCTATGGGGATTTGCTTCTAAACTGGGCGTTTCCCGAGACAGGTGTTATCAGAGAGCACTTAGACAGAAAAGAACAACCCTAACTTCAGAAGCTCATAAGTACTGAAAGGATTAATATTTTTTAACAGAAGTAATTTACAAATCTGTTTAACTTTCTGGAGCCAGTTGATATATAAAAAAAAGTTTTTTCCTGGATAACCCCTTTAAGATATGCCCTAAGATGGCCATCCTTGGTGGAGAAGGGGAAGATCTGGATCAAAGAAAAGAAAGTAGACATGAGGTAACCAGATATCTCTTTTACGCTAGATTGCTGATAGCAAGAAGGTGGATATCCCCTAGGCTATCGGATGTTAGAGCTTGGTCAAAAATATCCACGTATTTTGAAAAATATGCAAATGGAAGGATCGGAAGGGGAAAATAGGAGAGGTTTAGCATTTTAAATTGTATACAACATTTTAATTTTATTTTCTTCACTATTTACTGCAGCAAGGGAAGGGGGGGGGTGGAGGGGATGGGGGAGATAAAATTCTTGTTTTGTTAATCTGTATTAAAAACAAATATGAAAAAATATAATATATCTTAATCCTTCCAGTACTTACAAGCTGTTGTATGTTCAAGAGGAAGTAGTTATTTTCTGTCTGATCACAGTGCTCTCTGCTGACACCTCTGTCCATGTCAGTAGGAGCAAATCCCATAAGCAAACCTATTCGGCTCTGGACAGTTCCTGACACAGACAGAGGTAGCAGCAGAGAGCACTGTGGTCAGACAGAAAAAGAAATTCAAAAAGAAAAGAACTTCCTGTGGAGCATACAGCAGTTGATAAGTAATGGGAGGGGAAAAAAAAACTTACATTGATGTGATCTAAGGCGATACAAGGTGCTCAACTCCAAGTGCAGTTGTGCACCTACGTTGGAGTGGAGGACCTGCACCTATGGATCACAATGTGGTTTGACAACTGTGGTAGATGTAAACAATGACATTGGCTAACCCTCAAAACTGATGTAAAATTGAGACATTAGCCAGTATATCCTTATATGAAGGACACACCTGAGCCCGCACACCACGCCAAGGTTTCTCAAATGGTGCAGGTCCTATCAACTAACCTACCTGGCCAGATAAATAAAACCAGGAACCAATTTACGGCAGCCATAGACCCGACTTGCAGATTGCTCCTCAGTCAAAGTACTGGGAGGATTAAGATTTTTGAATAGAAGTAATTTATTTATATATATATATATATATATATATATATATATATATATATATATATATATATACAGTCCATATAAAGCAGCACATCCAGTTTAGGGTGAGGTGGGTGCAGGCACAGTTGAACCTCGGTGCTCTGGTTCCTCTTGATAGTTAAAGTATGACGGCAGCACACCAAAGTAGTGAATCAATAAAGTGTTACTTTATTCCAGGGATATAGAGACAACGTTTCAGCGGTCTCTCACTTGAAAATGGCGGTGAGAGACCGCTGAAACGTTGTCTCTATATCCCTGGAATAAAGTAACACTTTATTGATTCACTACTTTGGTGTGCTGCCGTCATACTTTAACTATATATATATATATATATATATAAAATATAGTTTTTATATGCTAAATATAGCATAACAAATTCCTATGCAAATTCTCATAAAATATAACTTCTTCATTAGAACAACATTAAAGCAAATGACATCTTGTTAGTAGGTCCCTGAAACAGACTGACGGTTTTCTAAACACTGAGTGCTCTTAGTCATAGTTTATGTGTTTCAAAGCACCTCAGAGATTCTTAAATGCAGCAAATCTGCTGTAAAAAAGCATCATTTAAAGGGACAATGAGTACATTTCCATTCACCTGGCTAGAAAACTGTAACATTCCCAGCTGTGCTAAAGCAACTGCATTGTATTAGATTTGCACAAGAAGTACAAGTCACTCTCATTCCTGCACTTTACAGGAACAACTCATTTGACTATGTTCACACAGCGGAATTTAAGTGCGGAATTCTGCGTAAGTATTCTGCCAAAACTAAAAGTACAATGGGGGAGATTTATCACTGAGTTGTTTTCTATGTCATTTCTAAAGAGAACCTGTCACCAAAGTAAACGTTTAATATATTGCTCCTTATGTAATTATAAGAGACTTTGCTATTTACTGCTGTTCAAATTCTTGCTTTATACTTTCTTTATTGTTTTTAATGCGATTGAAAAAAATGGGCACTAGGTGGCTCTGTTCTGTTCCCAGCCACAAGTCAAACGGTTAGTTTGGTCTCCTCCCAGCCTGGCAGAAGACCAAACTCAGGAAGTCCGTGTGGAGCATGGAGAGATGCTGGTAGTTTTGTAACAGCTGGAGGAGCCTGGATCCTTTCAGGTGCCTTTTGGCCCGGAGGTGAAGGGTAGGTTTGTTGGGGGGCCTCTCTCCTGTTGGAGAAGGGCTTAGCGATAGACCGCAACCTCGTGCACGTTCTTTTAGTGTGACACATTTGCACTTTTTTTTTGCACTTTGGGTGATAGAGAGCACTTGCCTCGGCTCTTTAAAAAAAATAAAAAATAAAATCAAAAACAGCTGGAGGAGCCCTGATTGGGAAACACTGCTCTATTATCATACTGAAGTCTTAGGCTATGTCCACACTGCAGAATATCCGCATGGAAATCCTGCATTTGTTTACAGCCTTATGGGATTCTGCTGTCCCATTCACACTGCAGAATTTCCACATTTCATATAAAGAAAGATCTCATCCTAAATTTATGCGAAATTCGGATGTAGAAGCCCAGTGAAGTGAATGGTTTTTTTTTTCACCACGGAATTGATGCGAATTTCATGCGGAATTCCCACGGACTCCACACGAAATGTAACAAAAGCAGTGAATGAAAAGCACCTTTTGTCATGCAAAATTAATGCGGAATATATGCAGAAAGATGTGGAACTCCGTGTCCGCATCATTTGGCCAGAATTCCGCATCTTTATGCAGAACATAACCTTAGATTTAAAGGGGTACTCCGGTGCTTACACATCTTATCCCCTATCCAAAGCATAGGGGATAAGATGCCTGATCGCAGGAGTCCCGCAGCAGGGGACGCCCGTGATCATGCACGCGGCACCCCGTCTGATTACGGTCGACCGCAGGGCCGGCGGCGTGTGACGTCACGCTCAATGCAAGCCTACGGGAGGGGGCGTGATAGCTATCACGCCCCCTCCCGTAGGCTTGCATTGAGGGGCGGAATGTGACATCACAGGGGGGCGGGACTTCACACGCCGCCGGCCCTGCGGTTGACCGTAATCAGACCTGGACCGAACACGCTCCAGGGACTGATTACAAACGGGGTGCCGAGTGCATGATCCCGGGGGTCCCCAGCTGCAGGACTCCTGCGATCAGGCATCTTATCCCCCTATCCTTTGGATAGGAGATAAGATGTGTAAGCACCGGAGAACCCCTTTAATAGAAGCCCGAGTGTGAGATCTGACTCCCATTCTGTGACTGAAGCTGCTTTTGTTCTATTATTAGACTCATTAGTCAATAGATTTATCTCCTTTATACCAAATTTTAGATCTGATCGCTCAACGACATCTTTAATTCATAAAGATACAAACTGCAGAACTAACAGAACTTCCCGCAAAACGAGGAATAATTAAATCTGCGCTTGTAATATACGTGTTCTATTCATGTGGAGAAGGCATAACAAATCGCTATAAAGAGATCAGACTCGCGGGGAACGAGAAGATGAAACATTAATGCGGCGCTTTCAAAAGCGTAAATTAAACTTACAGCTGACCCGCGCGATTCTGAGAAGAGATAAATAGGAAAAGATGATGCAGAATGAAGGTTTGTCTCCGAACAACCGAATTATATTAAAAGGCGCGATTACCATAAAAATAACACAAAGCCGCGCTATCAGAAGATTTATGGAGCAACATTTTACATTAAGATAGACATTAAATCTTAAAGGAATAATGCAGCTGTAGACACTTATCCCCTCTCCCAGTGTTTCCCAACCAGGGTGCCTCCAGGTGTTGCAAAACTACAACTCCCAGAATGCTTGGACAGCCAAAGGCTGTCCAGGCATGCTGGGAGTTGTAGTTTTGCAACATCTGGAGGCACCCTGGTTGGAAAACGCTGCCCTATCTGTAGGATAGGGAATAAGTTTCTGATTGCGGGGGTACTGGTACCCCCTGAGATCTCCTTTACGGGGACCCAGCGTTACTGCGGCTAATGTGCAGGTGTCGACCTCACTGAGGTCAATGGCACGCCCCCTCCATACAGCTCTATAGAAGAGGCAGGGATGAACGCTGCATCTCCGCCTCTCCCATAAAGGTACATGGAGGGGGCAAAGCCAGGGCCTGTACAGGAGATTGCGGGGGTCCCAAGGTTCGGACCCCTCGCGATCACACACTTATGCCCTATTCTGCGGATAGGGGATTATTATTCTATGGCTGTAGATGGGCGGTAAGACCAAAAAAGGATATCACAGTATTTTTCCAAATTATGGCGGTTTCACGTCCCCCCCCCCCCCCCCCAATAATAGAAAGTGCCGTGTATGTACCAGCTCATACATAAAGGTCCTGTAACTCACCCATGCTGTATATGTAGGTATTGTCCAGAACCCCGAGTGCGCTTTCACTCCTTCCTCAGGGGGCTACTATGTAGAGCCCTGCACGGGACTGGTTTTTCAATCCCGCTCCCGATGACTTTTTTGACCAATCCCGCCCGCTCCCGCTAACATAGGAATGTACATACACTAGAGTGCAATGCTCCGTACATACTCCCCATGTATAGCAATGTGTGTAGTACATGCCTATACATTGGGGGGGGGGGGGGGGGGGTGTATGTGCAGAGCATTGCACTCTAGTGTATGTACAGATATGTGAACAGTAGTGAATTTTTTTTTTTAATGTGTACACGATGGACCGTACAATTTAATTAACATTATTTTGTAATAGTTCAGACATTAACACACGTGACGATACCACATTTACATTATTTTAGTTAAAAAATGGGAAAAGGGGAGGTTCAAGCTTTTATTAGGGATGGGGTAAATGGGAAGGAGTAAAAAATGTTTTTAACACCTTATTACTTTTTGTTATAGCTCCCATAGGGTATGTGCAGAATGAAGAGCATTGCACCCTAGGATCTGTACAAGACCCTACAGTGCAATGCTCTGCAGTCTGCACATACCCCCATGTGTATAGGTGTGTGTATATGTACATTCCTGTACAGACTAGGGTGCAATGCTCTGCACATACCCCCACCTGTATAGGAATTTACACACACACACTGCTATACACATGGGAGTGTATGTGCAGACAGCAAAGCATTGCACCCTAAGGTCTGTAGAATACACAAGGGTGCAACGCTCTGGCTGTAGTCTTCTCTGCACATACGCCCCATATGTATAGCAGTACAGAGCAGACTGCCGACACAGATAGGAGGATCGACGACCGCCAGGGCCGCAGCATAGCGCACAGCGAGGGTGCACTCTAGAAGATTTTCATTTTTACCTTGAGAAAGGGTCCGGCAGCGGCGCTGGCGGCTGACGATCGCAGTCCAGTGCAGGCTGAGCGGAGAAATGAATGGCGGTGTGAGATGGAAATTTGCCCGGCCCTACGGCGGCGGCAGGAGGAGACAGTTAGGAGGAGCAGCAGCCCCACCCTGGTGAGCGATTGGTGAATGTACTCGGAGGGTGGGGCTGCCACTGTGTCTGCTGCCGAGACTGAGGCTCCTGAGGGATTTGCGGGACCCGGGAGCCCCGCAGGCATAGCGCCTGGCAGCCTGCCCGCAGCAGCTTCCTGACCGGTGTTACAGGATATGACAAATTCGGATCGTAGAACAAAAAAAACAAACAGTATTCGATATGGACTGGTATACCGCCCAGCACTTGCTGTAGATCTCCTTTAAAAGTCTACATCTCAATATATCTCTAAAAACTCAAGGGCATCTTCTAGTGTCACATTAGATGCCCCCTGACCAGGGGTTGTACCTAGAATATATGGCACCCAGGGCAGATCTATAAAAGCAAAGCTTTTAAAAGGGGTACTCTGGTGGAAAACAGGTGTTTTCCAATTAACTGGCGGCAGAAAGTTAAACAAATTTGTAATTACTTCTATACAAATATCTTAAGTCTTCCAGTACTTATCAGCTGCTGTATGCTCCAGAGGAAGTTGTGTAGTTCTTTCCAGTCGGACCACAGTGCTCTCTGATCACACCTCTGTCCATGTCAAATCCCCATAGCAAACCTCTCCTGCTCTGGACAGAGGTGGCAGCAGAGAGCACTGTGGCCAGACTGGAAAGAACTACACAACTTCCTCTGAAGTATGCAGCAGCTGATGAGTACTGGAAAGGTTAAGGTTTTAAAACAAAAGTAAATTACAAATCTGTTTAACTTTCTGGCACCAACTGATTAAAATTTTTTATTTATTTAACCCCTTAACCTCTTAAGGACTCAGGGCGTACCTGTACGCCCTGAGCCCGGTGTGAAAAACATGCATCACACCAGGTCGGTCCTGCCTGCTAACGATAGCCGGGACCCTGGGCTAACAGCGTGCGGCGCAGATCGTTGTGCCGCACGCTGTTAACCCTTCAGACGTGGCGATCAAAGTTGACTGCCACGTCTGAAAACGAAAGTAAACACTTCCCGGCAGCTCAGTCGGGCTGATCGGGACATCGCGATAAAATCGCAATGTTCCGATCAGCTGGGACGCAGGCGGAGGTCTCCTTATCTGTCTCTCTGGTGTCCGATCGGGGTTTGATTGCTCCAAGCCTGAGCTGCAGGCTTGAGCAATCGAGCCCCTATCTCACTGATCCGTGCAAAACTATGGCTTTGCAGGGATCAGCATAAGAGATCAGTGTGTGCAGTTATAGGTCCCTATGGGAGCTATAACACTGCAAAAAAAAGTGAAAAAAAAAAAGTTAACAAAAGTCATTTAACCCCTTCCCTAATAAAAGTTTGAATCACCCCCCTTTTCCCATAAAAACAAAACTGTGTAAATAAAAATAAAAAATTAACATGTGGTATCGCCGTGTGCGAAAATGTCCAAACTATTAAATTATATCATTAATTAAATTGCACGGTCAATGGCGTACGCGCAAAAAAAATCCAAAGTCCAAAATAAAAATAAACAAACATATGTGGTATTGCCGCATGTATAAATGTCCGAACTATAAAAATATATCGTTAATTAAACCTCACAGTCAAAATAGTGTATTTTTGGTTACTTTTTATAAAAATTTATAAAAAAAGGCGATCATAAAGTCCGCTCAAAACAAAAATGGTACCGATAAAAACCTCAGAGCACGTTGCAAAAAATGAGCCCCCATACCAACCCGTATGCAGGAAATTTTTTTTTTAAAGTTATAGGGGTCAGAAGATGACAATTTTAAACATATACATTTTTCTGTATGTAGTTATTTTTTTTCAGAAGTGCGACAAAATTCAACCTATATAAGTAGGGTATCATTTTAATCGTATGGACCTACAGAATAATAAGGTGTTATCTTTACTGAAAGATGTACTGTGTAGAAACAGAAGCCTCCAAAAGTTACAAAATTGTGGGGGGTTTTTCTCCATTTTCATCGCACAATGATTTTTTTTTTTCTGGTTTCGCCGTAGATTTTCGGCTAAAATGACTGATGTCATTAGAAAGTAGAATTGGTAGCGCAAAAAATAAGCCATCATTTGGGTCTGTAAGTGCAAATTTGAAAGGATTATGATTTTTAAAAAGGGGAGGAGGAAAAAACGAAAGTGCACAAACGGAAAAATCCTGAGTCCCGAACGGGTTAAATTGGGCTCACCTGGCAATCTAATTATCACAGGTATCAGAGATTGTTTTCAGTGATCAAAAGAGCCCTTAGACATAATGCCATCCATGAGGTAAACTGAAAAACTAAATATTTAATCTTTGTGACACTTAAATATAATTTGCACAATAATTTGGAACAGGGTGTAGAAAGTTTTTGCAAACAACAGGTACACTTTAAACTGTACTTTGTCTCCAGGATGTGTGTTTTTTTTAGCTTCATTCTATTAAAGTGAATGGATCCAAGTTGTAATACCACAATCAACCTGAGGACAGGGGTGGTGCTGTTATTGGAAAAAATTTGCTCCGTTTTTTTCTAATGCTGGATAAACCCTGTAAATCATGCTTTATTTCCTGATAAGAACATGATAAATTGTACATTTTTTGTTGCACTGTTTTTAATACAGGCTACATATGACAAGATAACTTCCTAATGATAGGATAGTAGTTAAAAGGGGTATTCCAATCGCCAAAAGTTAGCAACTATTTACAGAATAGGGAATAACAAGCTGATTGGGGTTGGCCTTACCTCTATTCACAGGACAGGGAATAACAAGCAAACAATCATTTGAGTCATCATACAGTGTACACAGGCACAATAAATTACAATCACACAAAGCATGACAGTACAATATACAGCACAGGTTCCATAAGCTATACACCGTACCACATGCTACACTGACACTCCGCTCCTGCATGTATCATAAAAACAAAGTCAAACAAAACATTAAAGTCTGTGATCGGGAAGGGAGGTGGGAAATGTGGTGGTAGGGAGGGGCGGATCACAGGGCCAAAATACTCAACATATGAGGGGGACATGGGAAAGTGGAGGGGCTTTAGTCCTCCTCTTCATCGACATCCGGGCTGTCAAAGATGGAATAGTCTCTAAGCAGGCTGTGGATCAGTCTTTGCCAGTCCCGGATGGACATGTTCTCTCTGTTGGTGATAAGATGGTTCTTGACCAGCAATATATCCTTAACCCCTTAACGACGAAGGACGTATATTTACGTCCTCCGCCGGCTGCCGCGGGGTCACACGGTGTCCCCGCGTCATATCGGGTCGGTCCCGGCGGCTATCAATGGCTGGGACCCGCGGCTAACACAGGACATCACCGATCCCGGTAATGCCCTGTATTAACCCTTCAGACGCGGCGATCAAAGCTGACCACCGCGTCTGAAGTGAAAGTAACCCGGTTGCTCAGTTGGGCTGTTCGGGACAGCCGCAGTGAAATCACGGCGTCCCGAACAGCTTACAGGACACCGGGAGGGCCCTTACCTGCCTCCTCGGTGTCCGATGGACGAATGACTGCTCCGTGCCTGAGATCCAGACAGGAGCAGTCAAGTGCCGATAACACTGATCACAGGTGTGTTAATACATGCCAGTGATCAGAATGAGAGATCAGTGTGTGCAGTGTTATAGGTCCCTATGGGAGCTATAACACTGCAAAAAAAAAGTGTTTAACCCCTTCCCTAATAAAAGTTTGAATCACCCCCCTTTTCCCATAAAAAAATAAGTGTGAATAAAATAAAAATAAACATATGTGGTATCGCCGTGTGCGTAAATGTCCGAACTATAAAAATATATTGTTAATTAAACCGCACGGTCAATGGCATACACGTAAAAAAAATCCAAAGTCCAAAAAAGCGTATTTTTTGTTACTTTTTATACCATTAAAAAATGAATAAAAAGTGATCAATAAGTCCGATCAATACAAAAATGGTACCGATAAAAACTTCAGATCACGGCGCAAAAAAAAGTTATAGGGGTCAGAAGATGACATTTTTAAATGTATACATTTTCCTGCATGTAGTTATGATTTTTTCCAGAAGTACGACAATATCCAACCTATATATGTAGGGTATTATTTTAACCATATGGACCTACAGAATAATAAGGTGTCATTTTTACCGAAATATGCACTGCGTAGAAACGGAAGCCCCCAAAAGTTACAAAATGGTGTTTTTTCTTCGATTTTGTCGCACAATGATTTTTTTTTTCCTTTTCGCCGTGAATTTTTGGGTAAAATGACTAATGTCACTGCAAAGTAGAATTGATGACGCAAAAAATAAGCCATAATATGGATTTTCTGGTGGAAAATTGAAAGGGTTGTGATTTTTAAAAGGTAAGGAGGAAAAAAACGAAAGTGCAAAAACTCAAAAACCCTGCGTCCTTAAGGGGTTAAAACAGTTCATAAAGGCGCCAGGCCAAATTGTATGGCCTCCACATATGGACCCCAGGAAATAGCCCACAAGGGATAACTTTGAGACTAAAATGCCCCTTTAGATAAAATGAATCACTTTGTATGTAGGATGTGTTACCCAGAACCCCCTCCCCCCCCCCCCCCAACATAGAAAAAGAATCAAAATGTCCCTGAACCCCCTCCCCCCCACGGCATCAAAAAATTATCAAAATGTCCCTTGTGTCTGACATAATTGTGACCCTAGAATTTACCACCACATAGGTTAAAAAAAGCAGGGGATGGCCAAAGCACCAAAAGGGAGTACTCTGGGGTACGGCCGTCACGCCCTCTCCCATAGGCTTGCATTGGGGGGGGGGGGGGCATGACGTCATGAGGGGCAAGGCTATGACGTCAAGAGCTCCGGGCGCCGGCTCTAAGCATTCGGAACATTTTGTTCCAAACGCAGAGCAGCGCAGTACCCCTGTAAAATTCATGTAAAAATGGGAAATAATGTATATAATAAAATTGTATAAGAGGTGGAGATCACTTCATGAAGATCTGCATTCCACGCTGGCTCACTGTCTACACAAAGCTGGAGCCGGCAATCTGTATTCTGGGCCGTGTCCTCTTGATGCCAGGGACCGCACAGCATGCTGCTAGGGGAATAAGCATTTTATCACCTAGAACCAGACTGGCCGAGACAAAGCTTCCTAATACCCTGGTGCCGCTCCAGACTTCTATAGAATCCTATTATAAAAAACAGGGGAACCAGACAGGAACAAATACTAGGCATTCACGTAGCAGAAATGGCGCTGCTATATACCCAATGCAATAAGCTGCTCTCAAATTATATGCAGCTGCCACATTGTCCCTGGATATTGTGGTTATGGGTCATTGTTCATAACTACGGCAGTAAACAATCACAGCTCACTCCAAGCTGCTCATACATATACACTTTATTATCTCCATTAAGGCCATGAGGGCTGAGTCAGTAAGATATATTGGGGGAGGTTGGGGGGATAGGGGTTACCAAGTTTTATTGCCAGGTATAGTGGAATTGATTCTGAAAATTATGTGACAGAGTTTGGATGGCTTTGTTCAACGTACATACAGTAGCCCACAAGGGCATTCAATAAGGTTTACAAAAAGAGCTTTCACTGGCAAGTAAAGTCTCCTTAACGGTAGGGTCACACATGCCATATTTTGCTGCTGCATATTTTCCTACTTATTAAAGTCAATGAATAGCAAAATTAGCTACAGAAAATCCACAGCAAAATATATGACGTGAGGCCCTACCCTACATCAGGAATGACTACCTTTTCTTTGGGCCCATAGGAATTGTTTTTAGACTTAAATTCAAAAGCTTCGAAGTCAGCAAGTATTAGCTTGTCTTTAAAGGGGTACTCCGCACCTAGACAATTTATCCCCTATCCGAAGGATAGGGGATAAGAGGTCTGATTGTGGGGGTCCTGCCGCTGGGGAACCCCACGATGTCTCCTGCAGCACCCCTGTTTCTCAGCTTCACAGAGCGAGGATCGCTTTGTGGCTGATGACAGGCGATGCAGGGGACGGAGTATCATGACATCACGGCCCCACCCCCTCAATGCAAGTCCATGGGAGGGGACATGGCGGCCCCCTCCCATAGACTTGCATTGAGGGGATGGAGCATGACGTCACAAGGGGGCGGAGTTGTGATGTCACAATACTCTGTACCCTGCATCGCCCTCGCTCTGTGCAGCTGAGAAACGGTGGTCCTGCAGGAGAGATTGCGGGGGTCCCCAGTGGCGGGACCCTCACGATCAGACATCTTATCCCCTATCCTTTGGATAGGGAATAAGATGTCTAGGGGTGGAGTACCCCTTTAAAGGGAATCTGTCTTCAGCCGAACTATTGGTATAGGTTTGTAGTACAGGTGATGCTGATGACAATGTTTATATACACTGCTCAAAAAAAATAAAGTGAAAACTAAAATAACACATCCTAGATCTGAATTAATGAACTAATCGTATGAAATACTTTCGTATATACATAGTTGAAAGTTCAAAGTGGAAAACCCCACTACAGGCTGATCCAACTTTGATGTAATGTCCTTAAAACAAGTCAAGAAGAGACTCAGCAGTGTGTGTGGCCTCCACGTGCCCGTATGACCTCCTACAATGCCTGGGCATGCTCCTGATGAGGTGTCGGATGATCTCCTGAGGGATGTCCTCCCAGACCTGGACTAAAGCCCAAACCTGGACAGTCTATGGTGCAACGTGGCGTTGGTGGATGGAGCGAGACATGATGTCCCAGATGTGCTCAATCGGATTCAGGTCTGGGGAACGGGCGGGCCAGTCCATAGCATCAATGCCTTCCTCCAGCCACATGAGGCCACACTCCAGCCACATGAGGTCTAGCATTGTCTTGCATTAGGAGAAACCCAGGGCCAACTGCACCAGCATATGGTCTCACAAGGGGTCTGAGGATCTCATCTCGGTACCTAATGGCAGTCAGGATACCTCTGGCAAGCACATGAAGGGCTGTGCTGTCCTCCAAAGAAATGCCACCCCACACCATTACTGACCCACCGCCAAACCGGTCATGCTGGAGAATGTTACAGGCATCAGAACATTCTCCACGGCATCTCCAGACTCTGTCACGTCTGTCACACATGCTCAGTGTGAACCTGCTTTCATCTGTGAAGAGCACAGGGGCCAGTGGCGAATTTGCCAATCTTGGTGTTCTCTGGCAAATGCCAAACGTCCTGCATGGTGTTGGGCTGTAATACCGTCATGGAGTCCGTTTCTGACCATTTGAGTGGACACACTACGGCCTCCTCATACTGGCCTATCTCCTTGTAGCACCTCCATGCTCTGTACATTACCACAGTACATTACCACCACTGTACATTGCCACAGTTCGCATTGATGTGCCATCTTTTTTTTTTTTTAAATTAGGTAAATTTTATTGAACTTTTTCCATTAACAACACACACAAAAAAAGAAAAAACAACAATACATACACAAATCCCCACCTCCCACCCACAAAGAACCCACCATTGATGTGCCATCCTGGGTGAGCTGCACTACCTGAGCCACTTATGTGGATTGTAGACTCCGTCTCATGCTACCACTAGAGTGAAAGCACCGCCAGCATTCAAAAGTGACCAAAACATCACCCAGGAAGCATAGGAACTGAGAAGTGGTCTGTGGTCACCACCTGCAGAACCACTCCTTTATTGGTGGTGTCTTGCTAATTGCCTATAATTTCCACCTGTTGTCTGTTCCATTTGCACAACAGCATGTGAAATTGATTGTCAATCAGTGTTGCTTCCCGAGTGGACAGTGTGATTTCACAAAAGTGCCATTGACTTGGAGTTACATTGTGTTTAAGTGTTCCCTTTATTTTTTTGAGCAGTGTATATTTATTTAATTAAAGGGTACCTCTCATCAAATAAACTTTTGATATATTTTAGATTAATGAATGTTGAATAACTTTCCAATAGCATGTTAATGAAAAATATGCTTCTTTCTATTGTATTTTTCCCGATCAGTCCTGTCAGCAAGTATTTCTGACTCATGCTGGAGTCCTAAACATTCAGAGCTGCCAGCCTGCTTTGTTCACAGCCAAACAGGCTGTGAACAAAGCAGGCTGGCAGCTCTGAGTGTTCTCCTTTTTGAACAAAGCAGACTGGCAGCTCGTAGTGTTTAGGACTCCAGCATGAGTCTGAAATGCTTGCTGCCAGGACTGGTAGGGAGACCCCTAGTGGTCATTTTTTCAAAGTGGAAAATTAAATAGAAAGAAGCATATTTTTTAATAACATGCAATTGTAAAGTTATTCTGCATACATTAATCTATAATTTATCAAAAGTTTTTTTGATGAGAGGTACCCTTTAATTTTTTTTTTTACTACTTTGGAGGGGAGGATCTCTCTTTTCCCCTCAAGTCCAAATCCGCTCTTTATCATACCTTCACATATGTTTCCAGGACTAAATTCAGTAGCTTTTTTTTCTTTTATTTTTACAATGAACACATACACAAACATGTTTTGGGGTTCACTATTTTATAAAGAGTGACAGACTCCGTGAAGGCAGCTGATGTAATGGTCCACTAGAAGCTGTACAGCACATCTTGCATTCAGCATCACTGTATGTGATGTGCGCTGCTCTATGATTAGTCATTGTACCACAGATACCCATCATGGGGAATAAGATGATGGTGACTTATCACCTCGTACTCGGAAAATCTCCATTTAATTAGCTCCGACTCATGATTAGTCCAAGAAATAAATTCCACTGCCATCTCCTGCCCTGTGAATGTGATTTATACCCACACTACGTGGTGTAATGAATATGCTTCTCCACAGGAGTCACATCTGCACTTATTACTTTCTACAAGAAAGCAGCAAGTCAATATCCTGGATGGCTTTTGATGTCTTCTCCAGGACAGACTGTATATTTATTTCACCGATTCCGTCTTGCCCGCCATCAGCATTATCCTCCCGACTGGGAAGTTTAATACCATTTCTGTGACTCTGAGCGCTGCCGTGCTCCAACAGAACTGAATGTGTGCATTAAGGATTGAAGCGGTAGAAAATGAAGATACCGCAATGTTCTCATCGACTACATGATGAAAGTATGAACAATAATATTTCTTTAAGGCAGGATTTATGCTTATGATCTGTCTGAGCGCATTGTCTGTGGATGGGTGACCTAGTTCTCTTCTTAGTTTTAGACCTAAGATCCTCTATTACATTGCAGATCTTCACAATAGATGCAGACATCAACACAACTCACTCTGCCAGTGTTTCCCAGTCAGGGTGCCTCCAGCTGTTGTACAACTACAACTCCCAGCATGCCGGGACAACCAAAGGCTGGGAGTTGTATTTTGTGTATAAATCGCTGCTGCAGATCCTCTTTTTAAAGAAAAGAACATTGCACTTTAAAAAGGAGTTATCCAGCGATAGAAAAACAAAATTACATTTCTTCCAAAATCAGCACCAGCCCTGAGGTATCACAACTCAGCTCCATTCACTTCTATGAAACCAAGCTGCATTAACACACGCAGCCTGAGGCCAGAGGTGGTGCTGTTTTTTGGAAGAAGTTAGCTCTGTTTTATATCCCTGGAAAAGCCCTTTATAGGGGTTATCCAGAAATTGAAAAACAGATAGTTGCTTTCAAAGACCGCTCCCTGTCCATCTCCAGGTTGGGTGTGGCTATGCAGCTCAGTTCCATTGAAGTGAATGGAACCAAGTTGTAATACCACACCCAAAGTGGAGACAGACAGGGAGTGGTCTTTGAAAGAAATCAGGTCTGTTTTTCAATTCCTGGATAACCCTGTTAGGCCCCTTTCACACTACAGGTATCATCCTGCTTTTTTACTGCCATTATTTTACAATAACGGATGAAAAAAACAAACAGATGCAATAACTGGTAATAATGGATGATAACTGATGACCATCATCCGTTCTTTTTAATGTTTTTTTTTTTCTTAAAAAAAACCTGATGTTTATTCATTATAATCCTTTATCATCAGTTACACCTGGTTTTTTTTCATCAGGTTTTTAACTTTTTTTGTAAAGCTGTACTAAGCATGCTCAGTACAAAAAACAGAGGTTAAAAAAACGGACAATAACGTATGATAATGGATTTTTTTTTTTTTTTTACATCCGTTTCCCATAGACATCAATGTCAAATTTTATCGGCCGTTTTTTCACCATTATTTTTGCCGGATCAAAAATTAGTGCATGCATCATTTTTTGTGCCGGCAAAAATAACGGACATTAGTAAAACTGGACATACCTGATGCAAAAGGATGGTCAAAAAAAAAACATTGACATGAATGGGATTTTTTGACGGCAGTTATCAGGAGTTTTTTGTCGGAAGTAATAACGGAGGTTTTTACAGGATTATACCGGTAGTGTGAACGGGGCTTTAAAAGGGGTACTCCGCTGCTCAGCGTTTGGAACAAACTGTGCCGAACGCTGGAGCCGGCAGCTCGTGACGTCATAGCCCCACCCCCTCATGATGTCACGTCCCGCCCCCTCAATGCAAGTCTGGGGGGGGCGTGGCCACTGCCACGCCCCCTCCCGCAGACTTGCATTGAGGGGACGGGGCGTGACGTCATGAGGGGGTGGGGCTATGACGTCACCAGCTGGCGGCTCCAGGGTTCGGCACAGTTTGTTCCAAACGCTGAGCAGCGGAGTACCCCTTTAATGATTAAAAAGGAGACCCAGGAACAAAAATAGCTGCTTTCTTCAATGGCACCACACCGGCCCATGGTAGTATTTCATGTGAAGTAAATGTAGCTGGGCTGCAATACCTTACTCAATCTGTGGATAGGTGTGGTGCTGGTTTTAGAAGAAAGCACCCATGTTTTTTTAATTCTGGACCAACCCTTTACATGAAGCTCCCCCTCAATATGTTTTGCAGCATGAAAAGTGTGCATTATGAGGTATAATGTAGCCCCCATTTGTATTGGGTGTATTAGTCAACAACTTGCAATTCTACTATCTGCCTGAACCCACGTACATTAATTTGTTGCATTATTATCCCACATACACATGACTTAGCTGCTACTTTAAGGATACAGTTAAACCTCTGAATCTTTTCGAGCTCACGAGCCACTGTCCTAGAGGGAAGATACAAGTATTAGATATAGGTTAATCATACATAGGAACCAGAGCGATGAGAGGATAAATCGCTTAAAGGGTGTGTTTACAAGAATTCCGATGGAAATACCGCCATAATTTACTTCAAACTGATTTGAATGGGATTCCGTAATCCTATTCAGACAGCAGAATTTCTGAGGCTGGCATAACGTCGCGGAAATTCTGCTTTCCATCAAAATATAAAAGACTAGTCTTACATTTTGCTGAATCCCACTGAAGTCAATGGGGCTGGAACTTCAGCTAGATTCTGAGTTTAGCTAACACAAAATTCCGCAGCAATTTCGGCAGAAAGCTGCAATTCCATTCAGCAAGCTTTGCTGAACAGAATTTCTGCATAATTGCAGAAATTCCACTATGTGAACATCCCCTAATAGTAACAAGTGATTTAGATGCCTATAACTTCCTCAGTAAAAAAAAAAAAAATTTAACACATTTAAAAGCTCACATTAACCCTGACTAATTCTCTTATCCACAATGAAGAACTTTCCAGTAAAAAATCCCCAGAAAATACAAGACCTTGAGTTGGCCTCATCGGTCATACAGTTATATGTTCTATTCAACCAGGTGAATGGATAATGGCCCCATGTATTAATACAGTGGAAATTGGCTTGCAATTAAGATAATAAAAAAAGAACACCAATAAG
This sequence comes from Hyla sarda, assembly GCF_029499605.1. Classification (NCBI taxonomy): domain Eukaryota; kingdom Metazoa; phylum Chordata; class Amphibia; order Anura; family Hylidae; genus Hyla; species Hyla sarda. Next base: position 558,401,851 of record NC_079189.1, on the reverse strand, counting down.
AATTCATGAATTCCATACATACTTTCATGAATGCGGCTCATGTGACCAACACACCATGACACAGTGTAATGCATTGATGTCTATGAAGCGCATTTCCGAGCAGTCCTAGTGCCGGCTTCTGCTATTTGTGGAGTGTCCATCCGTGTCTTCCAGGTGGACATTCCGCAAATATTCTGCTGTGTGAACAAAGCCTGAAAAGGGGTTTTGACACATAACCACTGGGACCCCTTGATCTTGAGAAAGGGATTTTAGAGGCCTTTGTTTATATGGAACAACAAAGCACATACTTGACCGCTACTTCATTTATTTCTATAGGAAATGTTGAAAAGAGCCAAGTAAAGCAGGGTAGGGGTAGGGGCACAACCTCCTGCAATCACACACAACCCGTGTCCTGTGTATGGAATGTGTCCATTACGTGGTGACAAAACCCCTTGTCATTCGCAACAACTTTTGACGTGTTGTTTAGACATGTCAAGGGTTAAAACTGCAACGGTTCTCAGTCCTGAGACCACTGTGATCATGAGTTACAGCCAGGTGAAGCGCAGGATACTCCCAATAGCGGATGCAGACACAACCAATAGGGGACAGAACACTCCCAATATGGGAAAAACTCTCCCAATAAACGGAAAAAACACTCCCAATAGGGGACAACCAGGCGTATGTGCCGGCCCTACCTTGTACACAGGGCCGCCGTAAGGGAGGGGGGGGGGGGTGTACAGCTAATACCTCAGTAAGGGGCCCAGGCTCCCAGTGGGCCCTGGCCCCTGCTGCACCTCCATGCAGCAGTCCCAGCACGGAAGCAGAAGGCTGCTGTTTAAACAGTGGTCTCCTGCTTCTGTACATCTGCTGACCATATCATTCACCCCCCCCCCCCCCCTGTGCCACTTTATTTAGCCTGTACCAAATCAACCCCCCCACCCCCTTTTTTTTTTTTTTTACCCCCTGTGCCACATAGTTTCCCCTTTATCCCACCTGTCCTCTGTGCTGCACTCACTAAGAGGCTGCAGGAACTGACAAGTGAAGCTCCAGACATCACTCATTAGTGCCCGCAGCCACAGCTGCTGCTCTCAGTAAGGGCAGCGCAGAGGACCTTAGGAGAAAATGAATCCCACTAAGAGCCCCTGCACCCGAGCCTGCTGGCCAGGTAAGAAGAACAACAGGGGGAGGAAGGAAGGGGATAAGTAATGTGAGACAAGGGGTAAGGGGGGGGGGGGGGGGAAATGGCACAGGGGGTGGTAAAGAGGGGGTGATGAACTTGCACAGAGGGTAATGAAGCGGAAATGAAATGGCAAGGGGGGGGGGATCAAGGGTAAATGATGTGGCACAGGGGGTAAGGGGGGGGGGATGATATGGCACAAGGGGAATAAAGGGGGGGGTGAAATAGTACAGGTGGTTAATAAGGGATGATTAAAAAAGCACTGGGAGATTCTACTGTAATGTTGCTTTTTCTCATGTTTTATAGTATTCAGTCATTTAGAAAGATTTTTGAGCCTTTTTTCCAAATAGGGGACATCTCTCAATAGCGGACACTTTATTATTCCCCGTGAGTGTCCGCTATTGGGAGATTCTACATATAAACTTGAACAATACTTGTATAAACTTCTGACTTATCTGGACTCACCCAAATCCCTTCACCAACTCAGTTTCTGTACTAACTGGAGTCACCATGTCTCCCAGTGTCTTCTCATCCAGCCATCTGCACCAGGCCATTGCTGTTCTGATATAACTAAAGGGACAGAGGACACAATGATTATAGCATTATAGAAAATGTAGCTCTATAAGGCGACATGTAAAATGAAGACCATACTAAAGACCCACTTTTAACATACTATTTGGAAGGACCTTTTTAAAGGTGCCACAAAAGAGATTCCCCTTCTGCTTCAGCACAAAACACTGAATCAAAAGGGTGTTTTGTAATGGTGGCCGTACACCTTCAACAGCTATGTCTAACAAATCCCCACAAACATGCCCGATACCCCCCTCAACCAAACATCTGCTGTAGGAATGTCAGACAGTCATCTTATATACATTAGATGGTCAGCTGGCCTCACTGAAATCTGTAGGTTAGGGCTGACCTAAATTTAATGTGTGTGGTCACTTTAAGGTGGGCTGTCCTGGATATATAAACCCCATATAGTTACAGTAAATGTGCAAGATGAATCATGTGACATATACTGGCAAACCGATGGCACATGGAATGATTAAAATGTTTTTTTCCCCCCATCATTTAGACAAATCAGCACTACACAGTGCACACAAAGTTATGCCATTTACTACAAATTGTCCCTCTGTTCATTGCCACAGCCCCCTTCCATGCCCCAATGTGGTCAGGGCAAATATTAAATATACACATCACATGACTTTGCCTAACAATCATGGCTTCGTGACGCCAGGGCGTGGTTTAGCCTTAACCACCGCTGATCCTTGGTTAGTCAGGGGCAATGAAGACACCAACTCCAGATTAAGGATAACGGCAGCTTTACTAAGGCAAGACAGGTGATATAGCCAAATATCCAAATACAGCCAAATATCCCAGGGAGATGACCAGTGAAACAGACACCTTGCAGGCTTGCTGGGACTTGCAGTAGTTAGACTGACTTTAGTGCAGGCCACGGTGACTACAGATGAACTTTACTAGACAGAGATGGTGACTGACCATAAGATGACTTGACTTACTGATGACCGACTTGTGGCTGCAGGACTTTAGGCTTGAAGCCTCCAATGCTCTGGACACAGACACTGGAACAACTTGACTGCACTGGACCTCAGTGGAAAGAGCATGGAAAGAGATTGCAGCCGCTCCCCTTCTTATATAGGGGGGGCTGTGCAAGGTGACTTGGGGGGGGGGGGGGGTGTGACTTGTTTGGATCACATGATTGTTACCCAGGAGGCCCCAGTGACCAGGTGACCCCCCCCCCCCCGTCACCTGGTCACTGAAGCCTCCTGGGTAACAATCATGTGAACCAAACATTAAGAAAACAGTCCATTATATAAACACAAAACCTATGTACAACATGGTGAACTGTAAGGGGGGCCCTGGGGACATGCAGGGACTCTGCCTGACAGGGCAGGAGTACAGTACAGGGCCACAACATTCCGTACTGGGACACCACAGCTTGTTATATTGATGTTAGTGTAATAAAAATGTTGTATGGGCTCTGAAAAAAAGAGAAACTAAAAAAAATATAATAAATTATAATAGAAAAATATTACCATCACCATCACCATCACCATTGTATATAAAGCCTCATAATTAGGCACAGGTCAGTCACACCTTGCGTATTCTCCAGGATCCTCCATTTCTACCAGTTTTGATGATCCATTTGGAAAGCGCAAAGAGAACCAAGGGAACTGTTCATGTCTGACAGCGTTGGGCGATATCTGGAAAGTTGTATCGGTTGGATCCTAAGGGAAGAAACATAAAACAATGACTCCGATAGTAATGTAAGCAATTGTAACATATATAAATGCAAATCTATTGTGAATGAATCCAATACAAAATGAATGTATTAAATACATAGATAAGATAGTGCTGGGCGGTATACCGGTTCATACCGATATGTTTTTCCTGCGCGATATGAATATTTCCTATACCGCAATACCGGTCGGGCCCCTCCCCCCTCAAATGAATGAATGATCAGCCGCAGCAGCGGTCTCCACATGAGGAAATAATCATATATGTTCTCTCCGTCCTCCTGTGAGTCATTGGCGCTTTAAATTAATGAGTTGCGGGCCGCTGCGCTTTAAATGGTTAAGTTGCCGGCCGCCTGTGCTTTAAATGTTAAGTTGCGCTTAGGCGCTTAAGCGGCTGCGAGCCGCTTTCAAATGTAACTGAGATTGCGAGCCGCTTGCAGAGGCTGTGCACCAGCTTTCTAGCGCTTCGAAGGACTGATGTTTCAGCGCCGCGGCTCGAAACTTAATCGTTTCAAGCGCCGCGGCTGGTGCGAGGTGGAATTTTGCAACCTCACACCGGCATCTCATTCATTTAAAGCGCAGGCGGCCGGCAACTTAACCATTTAAAGCACAGCCAGCCAGCAACTTAACCATTTAAAGCACAGACGGCCCGAATTTCATTAATTTAAAGTGCCAACGGCTCACAGTATACCGTTCAATACCGTGGAACCGCCATAATTTACAAAAATACTGTGATATGCATTTTTGGTCATACCGCCCAGCACTAAGATAAGATGATTATATATGGAGCCAAAGTGTCTGTGCAAACTACAACAATGCCTTGTTAAACAAGACTATATAGGTAAAGTCCCTTTAAGAACCATTAACATTCCAAAACGTCTGTCTGTAGGTCAGTGTTTCCCAACAGGGTGCCTCCAGCTGTTGCAAAACTACAACTCCCAGCAAGCCTGGACAGCCGAAGGCTGTCCGGGCATGCTGAGAGTTGTAGTTTTGCAACAGCTGGAGGCACCCTGGTTGGGAAACACTGCTGTAGAGTCATTGCTCAACTTCATAAAATCATCCATTCAGACAACAGAAATACATTAGGAAATGTAGAGCACACACAGACTATATATTTATTTTATTCCCCGTTCTTTTATTTTAAGATGGATTTTGCCCTTTACCTCTTCATTTGTATTCAAGTTGGCAAAATTCCAAATCATGTATAGAAGGACGCCATCCAAGTAGCTGGCACACACTGTGCTATTGGAATATACAGCAAATCTTCCTTGGTTAGGGATGAAGGATTGCTCGAGCAGAACCGGTGCGACTGCTCTGGAGTCCGGCCCAGATCCCTAGAGAAAGAAATGTAGACAACAAGAGAATGTATCAGGGCCGCCATCTGCATTTACATCTATTTATCACTGAGAGGTAGGTGAGGTGGTTGTAGAGAACTGTAGAGGAACCTTACAGAGGACATGGAGCACTGTGCATGGCCCTACACAGCAGTTAGAGTTAAAGGGGTACTCCGGTGGAAAACATTTTTTAAATCAACTGGTGCCGGAAAGTTAAAGAGATTTGTAAATTCCTTCTATTAAAAAAATCTTAATCTTTCCACTGCTTATTAGCTGCTGAATACTACAGGGGAAATTCTTTTCTTTCTGGATTTCTTTTCTGTCACGACCACTGTGCTCTCTGCTGAGCAGAGAAAAAATCCCCATAGCAAACATATGCTGCACTGGACAGTTCCTAAAATAGACAGAGGTGTCAGCAGAGAGCACTGTGGACAGACAGAAAATAAATCCAAAAAGAATTTTCTCGGCAGCATTCAGCAGCTGATAAGTACTGGAAGGATTAAGATTTTTTTTAATAGAAGTCATTTACAAATCTGTTTAACTTTTTGGCACCAGTTGATTTAAAAATAAATAAATTAAAGGAAATAATGTTTTCCACCGGAGTACCCCTTTAACCCTTATCCCTGCACTATACCCAGCACAGTATGATCAGCGGGTTAGAATTCCTGCTAGTTTCTTCTTTGCTCTCTAACATCCTTTACTAGAGAAGATGTCACCAGACCATATGCAGTCAATTATGTCTATGAAAAGAACCACCAATAGGTTTGGGTTATGTTTGATCCTGCTTTTTGGGAGTATTGGATATATTTAGGCATTTTACTTGACTGTACTGCTTGGCCTTTAGTAGCACCTTCTGGCCATGGAACGACTGCAAGATATGATTTCCTACCCCCCCTTACCCCAAAAGTAAAAGCAAACCCTGCAAAGTAACGAACCATCAAACTATCTGTATTAGCAATATTTATATTTTATTTGTTATTTATTTTAAATAAAAAATAATTTCTGCGGGGGGGGGGGGGGGGGTTACAACCTTTTAGATTAACCTTTATTTCTTTGGTTTGCCATAGTCTTCGGAAGTAAAATAAATGTTAGATCATTTAAGTTTGCTGGACTTCATATGGACTATTTTTGGACACGAAACCCCAGCTTCATACAGACCTGCTGTTGGATTACTATTGCAAAACAGTGACAGGTTCCCTTTAAAGGAAAACTGTCAGCTTTCTCCCCCTGCACCAACCATCGGTACTGGCTGGTAGTGTGGGGGACGCTGATCAGTTTGATCCTTATCGTGTCCAGATCCACCGCGCTGTTCGGCCCTAATCTTCTATTTTCTGGATATGCTAATGATGTGCTAACTGGCACTCTGACGTCAGTGCCGCCGGCCGCAGCGCTGCCCAGCTCATCAATATTCCTCCCCTCCCTCCGCCTCTCCCTATTCCAAAACCACAAGTCCCAGCATTACAGGACTGGCAAAGGATGGCACACATGAAAGACATAGAAACATATACTGTATAAAATGTATGCATAAAAATAAAAAATAAATCACTGTACTTTTAGCACTAAACCTTTGCATTTATTTGGGATGTAAGAGGTGGTAGTAGAGTACAGGCAATCTTCAATAATATTTGTGTGTGTGTACATGTACAGCATAAAACCAGAGAGGAGAGGGTTACAGAGCCAGGCTGCCAGGCTCCCCAGAGCAGTAAGTAAGCAAAGTGAGGGAGGGGGAGGAGTCATCTCAGGGCAGGCAAGAGGGACACGCCCCCTCCCTTTGAAAGGATGAAAAAGACATTGAGCAGCTATAATATGCTATTTTTCAGTGAAATATCGGTGATAGATACATGATAAAAATGACATGTACATTATCAGGATTAGGTACTGAGTATAACAATTTTGTTTTTATGGGATCTGACAGATACGAAGGGCAGCTTATTATAATGCCATGTCTACTGGACTATAATAACCAATAGCTGTGTATATAAACCTCCCCTCCTGATGACAGATCCATTTAAAAAAAAACAGAACTAGTCCCATCATTTCAGATGGCCAACTCATCTAGAGTGAACTATAAAACCTGAATATGATAAACTGTACTAACCGTGCTGCTTAGCAACAGCTGGAGGCACCCTGGTTGAGAAACACGGATCTACATGCTTTATAAATATTCCAACTGAAAAGTCTTACATAATGTAAGATATAATATTTTGTTTTAAGAAAAGCCTCAGGTGTAAACCACATTGAACCCCCCCCCCCCCCCCCAGTTACAGAACCTTCACTAGAAGAATATAGAAAATCCAGCCCAACTACACATTAAATTCCTAGGGTTTTGCAAAGCAAATCCCCGATCTGAACATCTGAGGACATTTCCATAACCTTCAGCCTGACAGTACATTTAGCAATAGGCCTTTCCTATCCCGCATTTTGCATGGTGGCAGGAACATAGTTTATTCAAATAGACATGGAAATGATATATTTGATACTTTACCGTCTTCCAGCAACAGGTGTGAGCGAGAGGATTTATGGAGAGCTTGTGCTTACAGCAACATTCCAAAAACCTGGAGAAACAAAGCGAACATGGAAGATAATGTCGGCCGTGGTGTAATGCTGGGAGGGCTGCAGCAGAGCCGTGGGCCCGTACAGGAGAGCCCCTGCGATCAGACACTTATAAGTGTAACACTGCAGATCTCCATTAAAGACACAGACAATTTTATTTTTGCGTTTTCCTTTTTTCCTCCTCGCCTTAAAGGGGTACTTTGCTGCTCAGCGTTTGTAACAAACGGTTCCGAATGTTGGAGCTGGCAGCTCGTGACATCATAGCTCCTCCCCCTCCTGATGTCACGCCCCACCCCCTCAATGCAAGTCTATGGGAGGGGGCAGTCACGCCCCCTCCCATAGACTTGCATTGAGGGAGCGTGATGTGACGTCATGAAGGGGGCGGGGCTATGACCTCACGAGCTCCCGGCGCCAGCTCCAGCATTCAAAACAGTTTGTTCCAAACGCTGAGCAGCGGAGTACCCCTTTAAGCCATAAGTATTTTATATTTTCATCCATAGACCCACATAAGGGCTTGTGTTTTTCCATGACCAATTGTACTTTGTAATGACATCACTCGCTTTCACGCTGTCCACTTTACAGTAAAGATAACATGTTTTCTCTATTCTGTGGTCAATACAATTAAAATGATACCCATGATTACACACTTTATTATTGTACTGCTTTTAAATAAACTCAAATTTTCCCCCCCAAAATATGTATGTTTAAGTTGTCCTATTTTTACCACCTATAACTTTCTCATTTTTCTGTACACATGGCTGTCTGAGGGCACATTTATTGCACCATGATCTGTAGTTTTTTTTTCAGTACCCCTTTTGCGTAAATGTAACTATTTGATCACATTCCATAAATAATAAAATGCGATGTGACCAAAACACAGCAGACCAGGGAAGAAGACCCTGAAAGAGCAGCGGAGGAAGGTGATGGGACCTCCGTCCGCCATCTTTGATAATCGGATTCCCACGGCTGTGCCACGAGCGATCCGATCAAAGTGCCCCTTTGCCACAGATGCTGTGATCTGTATTGCATCTCAGGGGTTAATGGCGATCCCGCTGATGTCCGCCATTACCGGAGGGTCCCTGGCTACCGATGGCACTGTTCTGGTGCTTGCGTCATGTACAGGATGTAAATGTACACCCTGTTGCGCCAAGTCCCAGTGGATCAGGATCTACATTTACATCCAATGTCCTTAAGGAGGTACTCTGCTGGAAAACTTTTTTTTTTTGTTAAATCAACTAGTGCCAGAAAGTTAAACAGATTTGTAAATGACTTCTATTTAAAAAAAAAATATCTTAATCCTTCCAGTACTTAGCTGCTATATGCTCCACAGGAAGTTCTTTTCTTTTTGAATTTTCTTTCTGTCAGACCACAGTGGTCTCTGCTGACACCTTTGTCCATTTTAGGAACTGTCCAGAGTGTGTCTGCATAGAGCACTGTGGACAAGACAAAAAAAAGAAATTCAAAAAGAAAAGAACTTCCTCTGGAGCATACAGCTGCTAATAAGTACTGAAAGGATTAAGATTTTTAAATAGAAGTAATTTACAAATCTGTTTAATTTTCTGGCATCAGTGGATTTAAAAAATAAATAAATAACATAATATATATATATACATATATATATATATATATATATATATATATATATATATATACATACACATATATATATATATATATATATATATATATATATATATATATATATATATATATATATATATATATATATATATATGTTTTCCAGCAGAGTACCCCTTTAACACCTAAGGGCGTACCTGTCGGATCACAAAAAAAAATAAAAAATAAAAAATAAAAAAATTATATGTTACACAGTACCTAATCCTGATTATGTACATGTAATTTTTATGTCTCTATCACCCATATTTCACTAAAAAATTGCATATTACAGCTGCTCACTGTCTTTTCCATCTTCCCAAAGGTAGGGTGCGTGTCCCTCTCTTGCCTGCACAGTGACGACTCCTCCCCCTACCTCATTCTGCCGAATTACTACTCTTGGAGAAGCCTGGTCTGTAACCCTTTCCTCTCTGGTTTTATGCTGTACACACACACACACTGATTATTGGAGATTGCCTGTACTCTACCACCAAAGACAATATGATGAGTGTATAACTTACATCTTCCTAAATTAGTGCAAAGGTTTAGTGCTAAAAGTACAGTGTTTTTTTATGCAAACATTTTATATATGTTTCTATGTCATTCATGTGTATCACCCTTTGGCAGTCCTGTAATGCTGGGACTAGTTTTGAATAGTTGGAGGTAAAGTGTTTGGATAACTCTTTTTTGCAGCAGTGTTGCCTTCAGCTGTGTGCCTAAAGCTTTTGCAAAACTACAACTCCCAGCATGTCCAGACATCCTTTGACTGTCCAGGCATGCTTGGAGATGTAATTATGCAACAGCTGGAGGCACATGTTGGGTAAAACTCTGTGTTACTGCAGTGTTGCTGCAAGCTGTGTTCCTCCTGCAGCCTTGTTCAGTCAGTCATCTCCTTGACCCTTGGACACACTCATGCTACTGTGGGACTCCGTGTCCCAGGAGGTATGGGGACCTCTAGTGGTGGGATTATAAAAGGCAGTTTTCTTTTATAAAAAGTTAAAATCTTTTAAGAATATATTCGAAAACTATTGTTTTGCCAAGATGTACAACATATAAAGAGTTTTTATATCTGACAGTGCCCATTTTAGGATGACGGGCGTACCAGACGGCTAATATTGCGGGACCCGTGGCTAATACCGGACATCACCGATCGCGGTGATCGGTGCCCTGCATTAACCCCTTAGACGTCGCAATCAAAGTTGATCACGGCGTCTAAGATAAAAATAAAAAACACAGTCCTGGCAGCTCAGCGGTGCTGATAAGGACCACTGGGTAAGACCGCAGTGTCCCATTCAGCTTAAAGGACGGTGGGAGGGACCTTACCTGCCTCCTCGCCGTCCGATCGTTGCTCTGAAGCTCCAGTCAGCCATGGCAGGCTGGAGCAGCAGAGCACTGATAACACTGATCTATGTTATGACATAGCATTGAACAGTATGTAATCCAAGGATTAAAAAAGTTAATAAATATGATTTAACCCTTTCAATATAAGTTTGAATCACCTCCCTTTTCCCATTAAAAAAAAAAAAAAAAAAAAAAAAAAAAAAAAAAGTAAAACATACATATGTGGTATCACCATTAAAACCACATGGTCAATGGTGTAAAAAAAATTATGTGTGTGTATTTTTGGTCACTTGTATACCCAAAAAAGTATTAAAAAAACTATCAAAAAGTCCCATCAAAACAAATATGTTACTGATAACAATTACAGATCATGGCGCAAAAAATGAGCCCTCACACATCCCTATATATGGAAAAATAAAAAAAAAGTTATAGATCTCAGAAGAGGACATGTTTAAACTTACAAATTTTGGTGCAAAAAGTTATTTTTTTTAACAGAAGTAAAACAAAATCAAATCTATATACATTTGCTATAATTTTAATTGTATGGACCTACAGAATAAAGATAAAGATATAATTTTTTTCAATTTTGCCCCACAAATATTTTGTTTCTTGTTTCTGTTTTTTTTCTGATTGACGTTATTACAAGTATTACAAGTAAGTAAAATTGGTAGCACAAAAAAACAATCCCTCATATGGGTCTGTAGGTAGAAAACTGAATGTGTTACGATTTTGTTAAGAGGAAAAAAACTAAAGTGCAAAAATAAAAAAAATAAAAAACAGTGGTCCTTAAGGGGTAAAAGAAAGACAATTTCTATTTTTGCACTTTTGTTTTTTCCTACTCGCCCTATCTTATTTTTTCATCTACACCCCCAAATGAGAGCTTGTTTACTGTGAGACCAATTGTACTTTGTAATGACACCTTTCATTTTTCCATAACATACACTCCAAGTCGAAACAAATTTTTTTTTTTTTTTTTTTTTTTTACACTTGGTCCCCTTTCTCAGGGTGGGTTCACACTACGTTTTCCCCCATACGGCAGGGGGGAGCTAAAACCTCGCGCTCCCGTATGCCTTCGTATGCGCTCCCATATGTCATTCATTTCAATGAGCCGGCCGGAGTGAAACGTTCGGTCCTGTCGGCTCATTTTTGCGCCGTATGCGCTTTTACAACCGGACCTAAAACCGTGGTTGACCAGAGTTTTAGGTCCGGTTGTAAAAGCGCATACGGCGCAAAAATGAGCCGACCGGACCGAACGTTTCACTCCGGCCGGCTCATTGAAATGAATGACATATGGGAGCGCATACGAAGGCATACGGGAGCGCAAGGTTTTAGCTCCCCCCCTGCCGTATGCGCTCCCGTATGGGAGAAAACGTAGTGTGAACCCAGCCTCATACAGATCAATGCAGTCCTATTTAACTGCATGAATCTGCACTTCATTGGTAGAGCCTGCTCCAGCCAGGCTCTATCAACTACTGACCTGAGAGAAGCAGAAGTAAGCCCCCTGGCTACTTCTGCAGTGGATTGCTAACCCGTAACTGCGCTTTGGGGGGGGGGGGGGGGTGCGTGGACTGTTCGATTCACCCCACTAGACACCAGAGACAGATTAAAGGTCCCTTTAGATGATCCTGTCAGGTTTGACAGCAGCAGTCTAAAGGGTAAATAGCTGGCCACGGCAAGCGCCACATGCCAGCTATTAGTGGCAGCACCTAGCTACTGAAATCAGGAGCCCGGAGCCCGCTCCATACACCCGAGTGGCACCATGGCAGACTAGATCCGTCATGGGTCGCGAAGGGGTTCGTTTAATAGGTGAAAGGAATAGCATCTTTACAATGGCTCCTGACAGCCACACTCCATACAATATTTAAGAGATCAATGGGGTGACTTGGTCAGATTGAGATTTGGGGAATTTGGAAGCCAAGACATGTCTGTTAGTCAAGTCTGATCAATGGAGGTCTCAGCTCACAATTTAGAGAACGTAAAGGGGAACTCTGCTGCCCCAGCATTTTGAAACATTCTGTTCTGAATGCTTGGAGCGGGCAGCGGGGGTCATGATGTCACGACCACACCCCCTCAATGGAAGTCTATGGGAGGGGGCATGGCAACTACCACGCCCCCTCCCATAGACTTCCATTGAGGGGGTGTGGCTTGACGTCATGAGGGGCATGGCTGTGACGTCACGAACACTACCGCCCACACCCAGCTTTCTAAACAAACACTGGGTGCTGCACAGAGATCGCAGGGGTCCCCAGCGGCAGGACCCCCGCGATTAGACATCTTATGCCCTATCCTTTCGATAGGGGATAAGATGTCTAGGGGCGGAGTACCCCTTTAAAGGATCTGCTGCTAACGTCTTGGTACCAGATAGCACAGGACACCTATGGAGGTCTTGTAGAGTTCAGGACTCGATTGGGATGGGTCAGCATGAGGGAAATTTACACATTATAAACCACTTTATATTGCATTTTAAGATTTTGACTGATCTGTGAATAACAATAATAATCATAATATTATATATAAGGTATTAACGGCAAACATAACACAAGACGCGATCAATCAAATCCTCATAAGATCCACTAATGTGTAACAATGAAGGGGCCATGATGACACGCATGCATTACATGCCAAAATTGTGCTGCAACCCAGCTTTCCGAGAAACCTGCACAGCAATTCTACCTATGGTTGCAGTAATGGAAGGAATGAATCACTGCATAGAAGGCATACATGATATACTTAGTAAGGTCGTGTGGGAGCCAATCTACGTGTGTGTGTGTGTGTGGGGGGGGGGGGGGGGGGGGGGGGTTCAGCTCAGCCACATGGTTGGGTTCAGAAGCAGCACAGGAATACCGACCTTTTAGCCTGGGATATGATGGAGCGCACAGAATACAGAGCCCGGGGCTTGTCTGGAGGCAGATCTCTAGCACTGTACAGCCGGTCTTCCACCTGATATCAGACAAGGACGCGTTAATAAAAGAACCGAGGGGAGTAATAAGGACATTATTTTATTTGATATCTCATGTGTCGCAGTGGTCTCCAAATTGTGGCCCTCTAGCTGTTGCAAAACTACAACTCCCAGCATGCCCGGACAGCCAACATGGTTTGGAGACCACTGCACATACTATACATTGTTAATACTTTGATAGATGAGCGCACAGGCCTCATCCTCTACCTACCTGTTTAGTATCTTCTTTCATGAACCAATGTTTAAAGTATTTTCCTATACATTCGCCTTCAGAAATAAAAACTGAGCCATCGCCCGGGTGGATTTCCACCAAGTTGGTTCCATCCAAAATTAATCTGGTAGAAATGAGATAAATAAGCCAAACCGTGGATAAAGCATAAGAGTTAAAGGGGTACTCCACCCCTAGACATCTTATCCCCTATCCAAAGGATAGGGGATAAGATGTCTGATGGCGGGGGTCCCGTCGCTGGGGACCCCCGCATTCTACCATGCAGCACCCACCTGTAACTGCTTCCGGAACCGCCGGAGGCCCTCAGGCTAATACCATCCCAACCACGAGAACGGAAGATCGTGACGTCACGACTCCGCCCCCGTGTGACATCACACCCGCCCCCTCAATGCAAGTCTATGGGAGGGGGCGTGAAGTTGTCACGCCCCCTCCCATAGACTTGCATTGAGGGGTCGGGTGTGACGTCACACGGGGGCGGAGTCGTGACGTCACGATCTTCCGTTCTCGTGGTCGGGATGGTATTAGCCTCCATGCAATGTGTAGCATTAAAGGGGTATTCCAGGTATTTTGTTATATATCAACAGGCTCCAGAAAGTTAAACAGATTGGTAAATTACTTCTATTAAAAAAATCTTAATCCTTTCAGTACTTATGAGCTGCAGAAGTTGAGTTGTTCTTTTCTGTCTAAGTGCTCTCTGATGACACCTGTCTCGGGAACTGTCCAGAGTAGAAGCAAATCCCTTAGGCAAACCTCTTCTACTCTGTGCAGTTCCCGAGACAAGCAGAGATGTCAGCAGAGAACACTGTTGCCAGACAGAACAGAACAACTCAACTTCAGCAGCTGATAATTATTTTAAGGATTCATTTTTTTTTTTATAGAAGTAATTTACAAATCTGTTTAATTTTCTGGAGCCAGTTGATATAAAAAAAAAAAAAAAAAAAGGGTTTTCCTGGAATACCCCTTTAATGCTACACATGGCATGGAGTTGAATTGTGCAGGGGACACACAATGGCTACATGACCACCCACTGGTAATGTAAAGAAGGTTGTGTAGGAGAGAATGCATGTATACATCAGTGTAAATTCATTTCAAAATAGGACAGTGGGGCAAAACGTCACATTAGGTCTTACTTTATTGCAAAAGTATTAGAATGTAATGTCCTTGGACATTAGTGTCCTAAAAGATGCTCACTGCCATGTTTTACATGTTTTCCCTATAGAAGTCACTATGGGAGAGATTTATCAAAACCTGTGCAGAGGAAGAGGGGTGCAGTTGCCCATGGCAACCAATCAGATTGCTTCTTTCATTTTTAAAGAGACCTGTGAAAAATGAAAGCAGCGATCTGATTGGTTGCCATGGGCAACTGCACCACTCTTCCTCTACACACGTTTTGATAAATCTCCCCCTATGTGTCTAGTTAAGACAAACCATGTGCAGAACCCTTTTAGGGTAGGGTCACACAAAGCGCACGCTGCGGGAAATACGCTGCAGATTTAGCTACGAGCAGATTTAGCTACCCTGTTACAGCCCTGTTTGCGTAGTAAGGTTTGGAGGTGGGCCCATCATGCTGACGTGACGGTGACGTACGGGCCCAGTGATTCAGCTCGAGCAGAATCCGTAGTGTATTTCCTGCAGCGTAAAATATATTATATATATATATATAAAATACATACAGTGAGCCCTCGACCTACAATGGCCCCGACATACGATCATTTCAACATACGATGGCCTTTAGAGGCCATCGCATGTTGAAGGCAGCATCAACATACGATGTTCTTGTATGTCGGGGCCATCGCATAAACGGCTATCGGGCAGCGCAGACTGCTTCAGCTGCCACCGGAGAGCAGTTTACGGTGCCCCGTGTGGTCCGCTGACGATCACTTACCTGTCCTCGGGGCTCCGGCGCGTCCTCTTCGGGATCCCCTGCATCGTCGGCGCTCTCCAGCGTTGTCATCACGTCGCTGCGCACGCCGTCCCGTCATCCAATAGGAGCGGTATGCGTAGTGACGTGATGGCGGCGACGGAGAGCGAGGATCCCGGGGAAGCAGAGGCCTTGCCGGAGCCTCGGGGACACCCCAGGGACGCGGCGACAGCGATGGAGGGCGACATCCCGGGCAGCGGTGACAATCCGGAGCGGCGGGGACAGGTGAGTATAACCTCCAATACCAGTGGTCTGCAACCTGCGGACCTCCAGATGTTGCAAAACTACAACTCCCAGCATGCCCGGACAGCCGTTGGCTGTCCGGGCATGCTGGGTGTTGTAGTTTTGCAACATCTGGAGGTCCGCAGGTTGCAGACCACTGTCCTATACTTTACAATGCACGGATCCCTCAACATACGATGGTTTCAACAAACGATGGTCCATTTGGAACGGATTACCATCGTATGTTGAGGGACCACTGTATAATGTCAATGCTCTACTTGTGACCCTACCCTTAAGGGTGTATGTTCACACATAGCGATAATTTTTTTTGCATCAGTTTTTGTCTTTTCTTTCTTCTGTGCATGCAAAGTTTGAAAACTGGACATAACTAGAAAGTACAAAAAATATGTATACAAACTCGCCAAACATCAGTGTTAATTTTTACCATACGCCAGGCTGCATTCACACCATGTTTGGAAAATACGGCAGCCGAATCTGGCAGAGGAATTTCAAAACCACCTTCTGCCGAACCCAGGTGTACCCAAATTATTTAAACGAGGAGACCGGAGTCCGCTGGCGACACCAGTCGGCACATTTTCCCACCCTATCAAGTTTTTGAGCCAAATTAAAAAGCGCAACAGACCACAGTTCCAATCCAGTTTAAAAATGGGATACAGTGGGAAAATGAGCCGAGTGGTGTCCCTAGCGGACTCTGGTCACCTCACTGAAATTAAAGGGGTTATCCACCATAAGGTTATTTAAGTACGTACCTGCCAGACAGTAATGGACATGCTTAGGAAGGATCTGCACTTGTCTTGGGGCTAAATGGCTAGGTTGTGAGATTACCATAATGCTGTGGCTATCACTTTGTGAACCGGGCATTTCCTGTTGGATTTCGTTCTCAAACTACACATCCCATAGTTCCATGCTTGTAAGTTTGAGGTCACTTTCCCACACATCAGCCACCCTACCCATTGAAACACAAATGAGTTGCATTCCATTTAAAAGACCAGTGTTTTCTAACCAGGGGGCCAACAGCTGTTGCAAAATGATCTCTCTCCCACTCAGCGACCCCTCCACCCATTGAAGCAGACAAGACTCCCTGTCCTCAGCTGACTAGTGATGTCAGGTCTCAACGCACTGCAACCTGGGAAAACCTGAGACCTGAGTAATTTTGTATGCTGTTAATAAATAAATATTGGCGCAAAAATCACAGAAGAATTGTGAGAAAACCGTGACACACTAGTACAGACACTATATTATGAACTACACTAACTTTACTGCCCCTGTAGTATAGTCAAATAAAAAAAATAAAAAATCCTGGAATACCTCTTAGAGGACAGCATGCATACGACAGGAGGCGGTTTTGAAATTCCCCTGCCAGATAGAGCTTTAGAGTTCTGTTTGTAGTCAGGTTTTATGGCCAGACAAAAAAAAAAAAAATAAAAAAAAAAAAAAAAAAAAGACAACAAACAGGACTGAAGCAAACTGATGACCTGACCACAAAAATGCCCCATAGACATCAATGGGATGAATTCTCGTCAGTTTTTCTGTCTCTTTGCCGTATGACTTGACCAGAACACAAAACCGCTGATGTGAAACAAGCCTCAGTGAGATGTCAACCAAAGTGTAACATAAGTATGTTCGTGGGTTTTCTAATATAAATACCAATTAAAGAATAACAGTGTCTCACCGGTAGAGGATGTCCGTGTAGATCACCACCTTCAATGGCAATGGATTTACAGCCAGCAGGTTCTCTTCTTCCAAAGAGAAGTTACAAAAACCCAATCTGTAATAAGGAAGAGGGCGGTCAGGAGTACAGACGGCTCAGACACGGCCTGGATCTGCTCATATAGCACATACAGTAAGTACATTGATATGACAGTGCTGGTTTGTTTCCAATTAAGGCTGCATTCACACCACGTTTTTGCAGTACAGTTCCCGTATCAGGTTTATGAAAAACGGATTCCTCAAAACCTGACTAATCTGTATCAAAACTTGTGTACAAATTTTAATCCTTATACGGTTAAAAACCGTACACAGTTTGAAAAATGATGTCCGGCTGCATAAAGTTTTTAAGAAAAAAACGTATACGCTTTTAACTTTTCACTCCATTATGAATAAAGTTTCACTTGTTTGATTTAAATTACATGAAAAAAAAAAAAACTGTGCAAAGTCAAAAACCGGATGGTGCAAACCGGATGGAACCAAGCGCACATACCGTTCCCATTGACTCCCATGTTATAAAAAAAAAAAAAAAAAACACACATATACAGTTTAATAGGTTTTTCACCAGGACCAAAAACCGTGGTAGGCTACGGCTTTGGGTACAGGAAAAAAAAATCGGATGCAGCCGGATGCATTGTTTGACATACGGTTTTCAATACGATTCTGTACGGTTTTCACATTGAAAATGCATAAGGAAACTGTATTGCAAAAACGTGGTGTGAATGCACCCCAACATAGAAAAACCTATTTATACAATGGAGCAGAAACCCACACTATACCCTTATACCAGTGGTCTCAAAACTGTGGGCCTCCAGATGCTGCAAAACTACAACTCCCTGCAAGCCCGGACAGCCGTTGGTAGTTCTTTTCTTTTTGAATTTCCTTTCTGCCTGACCACAATGCTCTCTGCTGACACCTCTGTCCATTTTAGGAACTGCCTGGGGCAGGAGAGGTTTCCTATGGGGATTTGCTTTTACTCTGGACAGTTCCTAAAATGGACAGAGGTGTCAGCAGAGAGCACTGTGGTCAGGCAGAAAGTAAATTCAAAAAGAAAAGAACCTCCTCTGGAAAATACAGTAGCTGATAAGTACTGGAAAGATTACGATTTTTTTCCCAGTAGCGAACCCCTTTAAAGGGGTACTCCACCCCTAGACATCTTATCCCCTATCCAAAGGATAGGGGATAAGATGTCTGATCGCCGGGGTCCCACTGCGGGGGACCCCGGGGATCGCTGCTGCAGCACCCCGCTATCATTACTGCACAGAGCGAGTTCACTCTGCACGTAATGACGGGCAATACAGGGGCCGGAGCATCGTTAAGTCACGGCTCCGCCCCTCGTGACATCACGGCCCGCCCCCGTCAATACAAGTCTATGGGAGGGGGCGTGGCGGTCGTCACGCCCCTGCCATAGACTTGCATTAAGGGGACAGGCTGTGATGTCATGAGGGGCGGAGCCATGACGTCACGCTGCTCCGTCCCATGTGTCGCCCATCATTACGCACAGAGCGATCTCGCTCTGTGCTGTAATGATAGCGGGGTGCCGCAGCGGCGATCCCCGGGGTCCCCAGCAGCGGGACCGTGGCGATCTAACACCTTATCCCCTATCCTTTGAATAGGGGATAAGATGCCAGGGGCGGAGTACCCCTTTAAGCATGTGTTATGTCAGTGGATCTCTGACTGTTATTCCTCCGCAGGTACGATGCACATCATTGTTTTATTCTCAGTGTGGGTATGAATAAACTTGCACTGGACGTAACCCGGCAGATCTGATGTTTTCCTGAGAGCACATACTGTATTGTCCATAATAAGCCATAAAGATTAGAAGCAGCTTCATTAGATTTCATTATTATACTCAACTTGTTCTAGACTTCTGAAGAACTACCGTATATACTCGAGTATATACGGTATATGAAACTCTGCCACCAAGGAAGGAGACAGCTCAAGTAGATGTTAGGTAGGATTTTAATGGCTGGCTATACAGATACATTTTTGCCAAGTCCGCAGGGTTCAGGGGCTTCCCCAATGACAAATGTCAGGGGAGTGAAGGATTAGGCATGTTGTATTTTAACCCCTTAAGGAACAGGCCAATTTTATTTTTGCATTTTCGTTTTTTCCTCCTCGCCTTCTAAAAATCATAACTCTTTTATATTTCCATCCACAGACCCATATGAGGGCTTGTTTTTTGCGTCACCAATTTTACTTTGTAATTACATCACTTATTTTACCATAAAATGTACGGCGCAACCAAACAAATATGTATGAGGGAAAATTGAAAAGAAAACTGCAATTTAGCAAACTTTGGAAGGTTTTGTTTTCACGCTGTACACTTTCTGGTAAAAATTACATGTTTTCTTTATTCTGTGGGTCAATACGATTAAAATGATATCCATGTTATATGCTTTTCTATAATTGTACCGCTTAAAAAAAAATCTCAAGCCATTTTAACAAAATGAGTATGTTTGAAATTGCCCTATTTTGACCACCTATAAAAAATAAGGGGTAATTTTTTGCGCCATGATCTGTAGTATTTCAGTACCTCTTTTGCTTAGGTTTTACTTTTTATAGATTTTTAATTAATTTTTTTGGAATAAAATGTGACAAAAAAGCAGCAATTTTGGACTTTATTTTTTTACCTTTACGCCGTTCACCATACGGGATAATTAACAATATATTTTAATAGTTCAGACTTTTACACACACGGCGATACCAAATATGTGTATTCATTATTTTTTTTCGCTTTTTTGGGGGTAAAATGGGAAAAACTGACATTTTACTATTTTATTGGGGGAAGGGGATTTTTCACATTTTGATTGCTAATACTGTTCAATGCTATGTATAGGACATAGCACTGATCAGTATTATCGGTCATCTTCTGCTCTGGTCTGCTTGATCTCAGACCAGAGCAGAAGACCCCGGGAGACAGCTGGAGCCAGGTGAGGGGACCTCGGGCCGCCATGCTGGATGATCGGATCCCCAGCAGCAGCATTGCGGGGCGTTCCGATCATCCATGCAAAGTACCGCACTGCCACAGATACCGTGATCTGTATTGATGACGGCATCTGAGGGGTTAATGGCGGACATCCGCACGATCGCGGATGTCCGCCATTACCGGTGGGGTCCCTGGCTGCTGATAGCAACCGGGACCTGCCGCGCATGACACGAGAACCGGTCTGTTAAGTACCACGGCACCATGACGTACATATAAGTCCATAGTCGTTAAGGGGTTAAAGGGGTATTCCATGAAAAAAAAAAAATTTTTCATATGAACTGACTCCATTAAAAACATCTTAATCCTTCCAGCTGCTGAAGTTGAGTTGTTCTTTCCAGTCTGACCACAGTGCTCTCTGCTGACACCTCTGTCTGACTTAGGAACTGTCCAGAGCAGGAGAGGTTTGCTATGGGGATTTTCTCCTACTCTGGACAGTTCCTGAGACAGACAGAAGTGTCAGCAGAGAATACTGTTGTAAGACAGAAAAAAAAAAACTCAACTTCAGCATCTGATAAGTACTGGTAGGATTAAGATTTTTTAATAGAAGTAATTTACAAATCTGTTTAACTTTCTGGAGCCAGTTGATATGAAAAAAAAAATTTATTTCATGGAATGCCCCTTTAAGTGCCTGATCTTTTTGTTCTCAGGGAGATAAGATGCCACCAGAGGAGCCTGGTAGCAGCTTTTTTCCCTCAGAACACATGCATGCTCAGCAGAGCTAAGTATGCATGAGTATTGGGGGATAAGGAAATATCATGTGTGTCAGATTAAGACAAAAAGGAACAGTACCTTTAT
The DNA here is from genome assembly GCF_029499605.1 of Hyla sarda. Lineage (NCBI taxonomy): Eukaryota > Metazoa > Chordata > Amphibia > Anura > Hylidae > Hyla > Hyla sarda. The sequence goes on along the minus strand of NC_079189.1, from coordinate 558,380,752 downwards.
CAAGCAGACTAGAAAATTGGTTCAAGGGTCATGATAAGGTTAAACAGTAGTGGCCCTGTATGTTCTTCACTATAGGTCCCCTCATTTCTCTCCTGAGTGGGATGTGACACCTACCTGTGCATGTGTGTAGCAGAGCAGGTTAGAGGTAATGCATGAGGTAAAACAGACCCTGTTCTCTGTAAGAAATAGGAGTCAGTCACTGTCTCCTCTGTGCGCGCAGATGGATGAATTTTACTTTGATGGACAGACTCCTTGTGGAGGTGAAAAGCTAGACCCATGGGATACTGAAACGGCTGTGGACAGTCGGCCACGGAGAAGCGCTGCACCAGCCACGTATACTGAGAAGCATGCTTTGTCTGACATAACGGAGACGCCTCCTGTAGGACACAGGAGGAATAGATGGTCCTGCTTCTTGTGGTCTCAGTCTCTGTTATTTCCGGGTCAGCATTCGTTTTATTGTGGGTTGTGGTTCCTGGAGCGCTGGGCATGCAGCTGAGCTGGCATAAATACTTCACTGTGAACTCTTTCTGTAGAGCGGTCATGTATAAATGAGCATGTCCATCCAATGAGGACACCTTCACACTGCCATCCTCCAGACGTGTCACACAACCAGTGTCATCCTCCAGACCGGGCCACGTAACCTCCGAGATGTCAGTCAGAAGAGTCTGAGGCAAATTTAAAAAGAAAAAAATTCATTAGATTTTAATTATATATCAAGCAACACTTACAAGGGTTTACTGAATGTGATTAGAAATAAATGGCGGCTTTTATCCAGAAACAGCATAACAACTGTCTATGGGCATTTACTTCAGTTGCAATAACTCACACAGCCTATTAGGCAAAATGGTGCTGTTCATGGACGAAAGCAGCATGCTGCAGAAGACATGGCTCTATGCTTAACCCATTAACAACCATGGACGTCTATACTCGTCCATGTGCAGTTAATGGGGTATGATGCCGCGTCATACCGGCCGGCCCCCACGCGGCTGGCTATTAACCCTTTAGATTGCCACTGTCAAAGTTGACAGCGGCGTCTAAGGGTGCCTTTATCCCGTTCCTGGGGGGGGGGGGGGGTTTGGTATCCACTGCTGAGGTAGTCTGAGGGCTTACCTCTCCTGTAGTGCCGGCAGGACCAGACTTTATCAATCGAGCGCAGAGCACACAGATCAATGTGGTTTTATAGAACCACATTGATCTGTATGAGGAATCAATTGATTCCTCAAAAAAAAAAAAAAAAAGTTTTAAAACACACACATTAACCCCTTCCTTATTAAAAGTTTAAATCACCCCCCCCCCCCTATTCCCCCCATATAAAAAAAATACACAAACACAATAAATAAAAAAAATTGGTATCGCCGCATGGGTAAATGTCCGAACTATAAAAATATATCGTTATTTAAACCACACGTTCAATGGCATACGCGCAAAAAAATTCCAAAGTCCAAAATAGCCCTATTTTTGGTCACTTTTTATATCATTAAAAAAATTTATAAAAAGTGATCAAAAAGTCTGATCAAACAAAAATGGTACCAATAACTTCAGGTCACGACGCAAAAAATGAGCCCTCATACCGTCCCGTATGCGGAAAAATAAAGTTATAGGGGTCAGAAGATGACAATTTTAAACATAAATTTTTCTGCATGTAGTTATGATGTTTTTCAGATGTACGACAAAATCAAACCTATATAAGTAGGGTATCATTTTAACCGTATGGACCTACAGAATAAAGATAAAGTGTCATTTTTACCTGAAAAATTTACTGCATAGAAACGGAAGCTCCCAAAAATTACAAAATGCTGTTTCTCCAATTATGTCGTACAATTATTATTTTTTGTTTCGCCATAGATTTTTGGGTAAAATGACTGACGTCATTACAAAGTAGAATTGCTGGCGCAAAAAAAAGGTGCAAATTGAAAGGGTTATAATTTTTTAAGTAGGGTAAGGAGGAAAAAACGAAAGTGCAAAAACAGAAAAACACTTGGTCCTTAAAGGGTTAAAGGGGTACTCCGCCCCTAGACATCTTATCCTCTCCCATAGACTTGCATTGAGGGAGCACGGCTGTGTCATGGGGCACGGAGATCTCAGCTGCGGCACCCAAGACATCTGATGCACAGAACGAACTAAATGGTATGTGGTGTTTTTCCCTGTACTGGACTTCGTAAGTAAAAAAAAAAGGCTATCAACTTTTTTTTAATTACTCCTTTACCTAGCCAACTGTCCTGCTGACAGCACTCTGGCTATGTCTCCCATTGCTCCCCTGCCTTCTCTTAGTGTCAGGGGAAGCAGCAGGGACGGTAGGACTTTGTGCTGATTAGAATAAGGAAAGATGGGAAGGCAGATCACACAGGCAGTAGATAGTGAGGGAAGGATACACAAAGCAGTGTGCAGGAGGGATGGGGTGAATCACATGGGCTGTGTATCCGTAGAGAGATAGGAATACAGCTATGCTGATACAGAGTTTTGGAGGTGGCAGAATCCTGGACACACGGGGAGGTTTATCAAAACCTGTATAGAGGAAGTGCTGTCATTGCCTAAAGCAACCAATCAGATTGCAGCTTTCAGTTTTAGAGCCCTTTCTAAAAGAAAAAATTTGGTTGGCTGCTTGGGGGGGGGGGGGGGGGGGGACGCGGGGGGTAGACGACTCAAAGCAGGTTTAAAAAAAAATGAATATCAGGGAATTTGGATTTAAGGAATGCAGTTTGCAGTTATAACCAACCATAATTGTTATTTTAACTCCTATATTGTGAGAATTGTAACATAAAAGGATAATACACATACGTAAGGCAATTATGCACAGGCTGCATTCACCTTAACTTTACCGCAACAGGTGAGTCCACATTTCACGACATAACTCACGGTTTAGTAGAAATACTCTTCATGTTTTTATTTACTTTTCACAAGAAATCGTCTCTCTGGACAAGGTATAACAGCAAGAAGTTATAACAAAACGGTAGCTTCCCCAGTCATGGCACAATGTTTCACCCCCTTATTCATGCGCATTGACTGCTGGGAACACAAGCACCATAGTAAAAACACAACAGGTGCATAAATAGAGTGGTTTATAAAGTGTTAACATGCGCGTATAGCTTAACCCCTTAAGGACCCAGGCTTTTTCTGTTTTTTCATTTTCAATTTTTCCTCCTTAACTTTAAAAAATCATAACTAAATAATAAAATTTTCACCTAAAATTATATATAATGGCTTAATTTTTGCGTCACTAATTCTACTTTGTAATGACATTAGTCATTTTACCCAAAAATCTACGGTGAAACGGGAAAAAAAATCAATGTGCGACAAAATTGATGAAAAAACACTATTTTGTAAGTTTTGGGGGCTTCTGTTTTTACGCAGTACATTTTTTGTCAAAAATGATACCTTATCTTTATTCTGTAGGTCCATACGGTTAAAATGATACCCTACTTGTATAGGTTTGAATTTGTATCACTTCCGAAAAAAATCATGAATACATGCAGGAAAATTTATACGTTTAAAATGGTCATCTTTGGACCCCTATAACTTTTTTATTTTTCTGTGTTCAGGGCGCTTTGAGGACTCATTTTTTGCGCCGTCATCTGAAGTTTTTAGCGGTACAATTTTTGTTCTGATCAGACTTTTTGATCACTTTTTATTCACTTTTTTGTGGTATAAAAAGTGATCAAAAATGCGCTATTTTGGACTTTGGAATTTTTTTGCGCGTACGCCATTGAACGAGCGGTTTAAAAAGCGGTATATTTTTATAATTCGGACATTTCCGCACACGGCGATACCACATATGTTTATTTTTATTATTATTTACATAATGTTTTTTTTTATTTTTGGAAATGCCGGGTGATTCAAACTTTTATTGGGGGAAGGGATAATTGAAAGGGTTAATGATTTTTGGACACTTTTCGTATGCCATATTATAGCTCCTATAGGGGGCTATAACATTGCATGTACTGATCTTTTACACTGATTGATCCATCTCCATAGGAACGGATCAATCAGTGTTTTCGGCGATTGAATGGTCAAGCCTGGATCTCAGGCTTGAAGCATTCATTCGGCGATCGGACAGCGCAGGAGAAGGTAAGAAGACATCCTCCTGTGCTACAGCTGTTCGGGATGCCGCGATTATACCGCGGCGATCCCGAACAGCTCCCTGAGCTAACCGGCACATTTTACTTTAGTTTTTAGCCGCGCGGCTCAGCTTTGAGCGCGCGGCTAAAGGGTTAATAGCGCGATCAGTGCCGCGCGCTATTAGAGGCGGGTCCCGGCTTCACTATGACGCCGGGCCCGCCGCGATATGATGCGGGGTCACCATGCGTTATATCGTAGGACCGGGACTCATGACGTACGCATACGTCAAGGGTCCTTAAGAGGTTAACCCCTCAACCACGACGGACGTATAATTACGTTCCTGTGGCCTGCTCCCAATCTGTGCAGCGCACTCAGAAGCTGAGCTTGTTTCGTATCTGCGGGGTCCCGGTTGCTATCAGCAACCAGGACCTGTGGCTAATACCGGACATCGATCGGGCTGATGTTCGGTATTAACCATTTAGACACCACAATCAAAGTTGATCACGGCGTCTAAAACGGGAGGATACACTGCCAGTTAGCTCAGCGGAGCTGTGCGGTGAAATCGCGGCATCCCGAACAACTGACAGGACAGAGTGAGGTGTCTTACCTTGCTCCCGGCTGTCCAACTGGCGTTTGATTGCCCCAAGCCTGAAATCCAGGCTTGAGCAATCAAGCACAGAAAACACTGATCAATGCATTCCTATGGCAATGCATTGAACAGTGTTAGGGTATGTTCACACTACGGAATTCCATGGTGTGAACTTAACATTAGTGTGAATGGGTCTCCGCAAGACCCGTTCACACTGCGGAATTTCAGCGGCGGACAATTCCGCCTCTGAAATTGTTCAGCGCAAAGAAAGAACATGTTCATTCTTTGCGCGGAAGTCCGCGAGCACTGCATAGCCGTCAATGGTGACGGCGCAGTGCCGCGCGGTCCTTTCGCCGCCGCCAGCTGCCAGGCTGAATCTCCGCTCGCTGAATTCAATGAGCGGAAATTCCGTTCACACTCTGTAGTGTGAACATACCCTAAGAGATTAGTGCATGCAGTTTTAGAGCCACTAGAGGGGGCTATTAAAATTATTATTTTTTTTTTAAATGAATAAAAAGTGATCAAAAACAAAAATGGTACCAATAAAAACTTCAGATTATGGCGCAAAACATGAGCCATCATACCGCCCCGTTCGTGGAAAAAGAAAAAAGTTATAGGGGTCAGAAGATGACAATTTTAAATGTATAAGTTTTCCTGCATGTAGTTATGATTTTTTCCAGAAGTACGACAAAATCAAACCTATATAAGTAGGGCATCATTTTAACCGTATGGACCTACAGAATAAAAATAAGGTGTCATTTTTACCGAAAAATTTACTCCGTAGAAACGGAAGCCCCCAAAATTAACAAAATGGCGTTTTTTCTTCAATTTTGACGCACAATTTTTTTTTTCCTGTTTCGCTGTAGATTTTTGGGTAAAATGACTGATGTCATTACAAAGTAGAATTGGTGGCGCAATATGGATTTTTAGGTGCAAAATTGAAAGTGTTATGATTTTTTAAAGTGCAAAAACTGAAAAGGCTTGGTTCTTAAGGGGTTAAATTATTCATAAAACAGCATACTGGGTCTTATGAAAACACATTAAAACTACAGTTTTGTTATAACTTCTTTCTGCTATACCTTGTCCAGAGAGACAATTTCTTGTGAAAAAAGTGAATAAAAGCATGAAGAGTACTTCTACTAAACCGTGAGTTATGTCTTGAAATGTGAACTCACCTGTTGCGGTAATGTTAAATTGGCGTGCAGCCTGTGCATAATTGCCCTACGTATGTGTATTAACCATTGTGCAGAGTGGAGTTTTGTGGAGCTCCGAAAGTACGGGCAGAGTTTTCTATGTGACATTAATACAGTGGACTAGTTGTAACATAAAGCCAGTGATCAATCCATGTATCCTCACAGGCAGAGCATCTAATGTGAACTCGTACAAGATGGAGCAGTGTTAACTGGGTAGGAGTATTATACTCCATCATTATTACTCTAACACATACCATGATCTCCTCTGAAGGGACGAGGCGTGCAGGTAAAAATGGACGGCTGGAAAAGGTGTTGCGAAAGATTAGCGCCTGAAGAACTTGTTCCTAAAGATAAAGCAGAAAAAAAAGTTAAAGGGGTTATCCACCATAAGGTGATTTTAGTACGTACCTGGCAGACAGTAATGGACATGCTTAGGAAGGATCGGCGCTTGTCTTGGGGCTAAATGGCTATGTTGTGAGATTACCATAAGATTGTGGCTAGCTTTCTGTGAACTTGTATTTCCTGCTTGACTTTTCTTTTTTTGACTACAAATCCCATAATTCCATTTTCCTCCCTCTCACACATCAGCCACCCCACCCATTGAAACAAAAGACCTGTGGTTTTCAATCAGGGTGCCTACAGCTGTTGCATTAGTTGCAGATTGATCTCTCCACCCATTGAAGCAGACAGGCTTCTGTCATCAGCTGACTAGTGAGTCAGGTCTCGGCCACATTGCAAGCTGGGAAAAATCTGAGACAACAGTCATTTTGTATGCTGGTAAAAATAAATATCGGGTTGAAAATCCCAGAAGAATTGTGAGAAAACCGTCACACACAGGTACAGACACTATATTATGAACTACACTAACTTTACAGCCCCTGTAGTATAGTCAAATAAAAAAAATCCTGGAATACCCCTTTAACTACTGCAGTTTCTGAATCATTTAAAAATAAGGTCTTTTTAGGTGTGAACCTGCCATATATACAAAGCCACAAGTCCTGACCTGACAGCTGTTAACTCAGGTCATTAGAATCCACATAAAACCTTGTTTACATGACTTAATTTCCAAGCAAAATCCGGCAAATAAAAATTTTCCACACAACGTAAATTCCGCAGTGGAAGCACCTGCCGCGGAAATCCTGATTCCAGCCTCCACCAAAAGAATTGACATGTCAATTCTATCTGCGGAATCCTCTCAGGAATGCACTGCCGTCTATGGAGAGGGCGCATTTCCGGCAGTGTAAAGTCCGTCGGGGGGAACCCAGGGAGAAAAAATGAATCAGCACATGTTGTTTCCTCCCGCTACTCCTGTCAAAAAACAATGGCGCCCGACGAATCCCATAATGGTAAATGGGATCTGATGGATGTTTGCCAATGGGGAACAACATCAGTGCGATAGGGGCCTAAGACCATGTTCATATGGCGTAATTTGTGCAAAATGTCCGCACGGAAAACACTGGCAGACATTCGGCACATTTTAATAATCCGGCTGGCGCAAGGACTGCTCGGAAATGCACCATCTCATAGAACCCAATGCATTTCCAAGCAAAATTCGCATTCTTTTTGGGGATGACTGAACTGGGACTTCCTGCCCACAGTGCAGCAGAATCCCATTGAAATCAATGGGAGCCTGCTGCAGTGGAACGTCCATAAGACATTCCGCTGTGTGAACATACCCTAAGGGGGAGATTTATCAAAACCTGTGCAGAGGAAAAGTTGCTGAGTTGCCCATAGCAACCAATCAGATCGCTTCTTTCATTTTTCAGCGGCCTTCTCAGAAATGAAAGTAGCGATCTGATTGGTTGCCATGGGCAACTGGGCAAATTTTCCTCTGGACAGGTTTTGATAAATCTCTTGATCATTGACTTAACATTGTAAACTGTATGTCAAACGCATCATCCGGTTTAGTCCGTTTTGTGTCTTATACGGTTTTGTCCATTATTTTACTTGCACCCATAACCGTAGACTACCACGTTTTTTGGTCCGGGTGAAAAACTGTATTAAATCGTATGCGTTTTTCTTTTATTACCATGGGAGTCAATGGGAACCGTACAGAACTGTATGTGCTTACGGTTCCATCTGGTTTTCAACTTTCACAGTTTTTTTTTTTCTTGGAATTTCAATCAAACAAGTGAAACTTTATTCAAAATGGAGTGAAAAGTTAAAAACTTATAAATTTTTTTTTTCTTAAAAAAACGGATGCAACCGGATATCATTTTTCAAACTGTATACGGATTAAAGAGGTACTACCGTGCTGAAAACGTATCCCCTATCTAAAAGGAACATCGCTCCGGGTCTGATGACTGCCGATCACGGGGCCGGAGTATCGTGACGTCACGGCTCCGCCCCCTCAATGTAAGTCTACGGTAGCGGGCGAGACAGCATTACGTCACACGGGGGCGGAGTTGTGACGTCACAATCACCGGTACCGTCATCAGACCCGGAGCGGATGTTCGCTCCGGGGCCTGATGAGAGCGGGGTGCTGCGTGCGAGATCGCGGGGGTCCCCGCGCGGTCAGGCAACTTATCCCCTATCCTTTAGATAGGGGATAAGTTGTCAGCACGGTAGTACCCCTTTAAATTTGTACAGACGTTTTGATACAGTTTAGTCCGGTTTTGAGGAATCCGTTTTTCATCAAAAACCTGATACGGGAACTGTATTGCAAAAAGGTGGTGTGAATGCAGCCTAATAGGGGTGTGCAACCAACAAATGATGGCCCTCCCCGCATGATAGTTGCACCTTGTAATAGTGCCTATCTATAAAATTGGTGCTGGTTTAGAGCAGCGTTTTCCAAACACTGTGTCTCCAGCTGTTGCAAAACTACAACTCTCAGCATGCCCAGACAGCCTTTGGCTGTCCGGGCATGCTGAGAGTTGAAGTTTTGCAACAGCTGGAGACACACCGTTTGGAAAACACTGGTTTAGAGTGTGCAACAGCCATAAGCTGCCCCTGCTGTTTCATATATTAAAGTAAAGCACACAGTGGTCTCAAAACTGCAGCCCTCCAGCTATTGCAAAACTACAATTCCCAGCATGCCCCCACACTCATCAGCTGTCTGGACATGCTGGGAGTTGTAGTTTTGCAACAGCTGGAGACACACTTCAGAAAACACTGGTTTAGAGCATGAATCAGCTATGTATGTAATAGGGCCCTAAGTGTCTGACCTTGGGGGATCAAAGTAATTGGATCTGCCAATGTGGGGATCTGTTCCTGCAGGATCTAATGGATCTATTTAACCCCTGACAGATCCTGTTGGGTTAGAATGGATCAGTATTGGCAGTTTTATTTGTGCCAGGGGAATTACACAGCAGAAATTACAATCTTGTCTGTCACTAAACACTAACACGGCCATGACACCAGTTTGAACAGGGCCCATGAGGATTTTATAGCACTAAGCCTGGTGCCAGGCTATATAATGTTCTCCTCAATAAACTTTATTTATAAAGGTATTGTGCATACAATAAACCGTTCATTATACTGAGTATAACATATGGAGGAATCATCAAGGGTCTCACCCTGCAGCTGCTGGTCACATACTCCGTCCTATGCCGCCCCCTTTCCGGTTTCTGTACCGGGTGCCCACCAGCCTGCGGCCGCTCATACATAAACTCGGTCCCGCATGGAGACAGACACAGCCGCGCTCCATCCCGGTACCGGACCTCCACCGCATCATCCGTGTACAGGAACTGAGCGCTGGGAGCCGACATCCTAACTCTCCGCTCTATACAACTGCACTGCGCACTTCAAACGGCCCGGCCACACCGAGCCCCGCCCAGCAACTCGCTCATAGGCCACGGTGCAACCAAACAAGACTTTCTGCTCTGCTAATTGGATAAGGGTGTCGTTACCATGGTAAACAGGAACACCGCTTCGGCAGTGAGATGACAAATCACCTGTCCATACAAGAGCTCCGCCTAGCAACTCGTTCATTGGCCACGGTGCAACCGAAGAAGCATTTCCACTTCTCTGATTGGATAAGGGCGTCGTTATCATGTCAATTGCTTCAGCAGTGCAATGACAAGTCACCTGACTATTCTATACTATTCTGGACGTTGAGAATCCATTACTGCGCCTGCGCATAGAGGGGAAAAAGGGTGAACTTTCTGATTGAAAAGACAAAAAATCTAGGAAAAACTGAAGTGATGCCAGTGTGAACTGGGCTTTAGAGCAGTAGTCCAAGACCAAAGTAAAAAAACTCAGAAAATCACTTTAATTTATTTTGTTGCAAAAACAAAGTTATGTTTATGTATGCTGTACCGTATTACCCTAGTTTCAACAATACAGGCATATCATAGGAGCCTGTGAACACATCTCTATTGACATTAACCCATTGGGGACTGAGCCCATTTTGACCTTAAAGCGCAACTGTCATCATTTTTTAACCCCTTAAGGACCGACCCATTTCTTACCTCTATGACCAGGCTTTTTTTTTTAAAATTTGACATGTGTCTCTTTAAATGATAATAACTTCAGAACACTTTTTCTGAGCAGAGCGATTCTGAGATTGTTTTTTCGTGACATATTGTACTTTATATAACTGGTGCATTTTTGTTGCCATATGAAGCATTTTTTGTGAAAAACTTCAAAATATTGTGAAAAACTGGAAAATTTCTGGTGTATTTTTTTTTTTTTTATAGTGTACACTGTGCGGTAAAAGTGATGTTATATTTATTCTGTGGGTCGGTACGATTATGGCGATACCCATTTGATATGGCTTTCTATGTTCTTTTTCCTTTTCTGAGCAAAATTATTTTTCTGCCATTCATTTTCCAACAGCCGTAACTTTTTTATTTTTCGTCCGATGCCATTGAGTAAGGGCTTATTTTTTGTGGCATGAACTGTACTTTTTATTGTTATGATTTTTGTGCTACATGCTACCTTTTGATCTTTTTTATTCTGCTATTTGTACCAAAATTGGCAAATTTTGCGCTTTTTTTTAATGTTTTTTTTACGGCGTTCACCATGCGGGATAATTTACATTATAGTTTTATAGTACACGTCATTACGGACGTGGCAATACCTATTATGCATATGATTTGTGTTTTTGATCTTTTTTGGTGGTAATACAGGGCTTTTATTGGGAAAGGGGCATTTTTTTTACACTTCATACTTTTATTGAATAACTTTTTATTTTATTTTTTACACTTTTTACAGGTTATACTATGCTGCAATACATAGCAACCAACAGTGACCCGCGATTGTATCAACAGTGAGAGCGCTCCCCCTGTCAACACCATAACTGCCGTGATCAGGATTAATCATGGCATCTATGGGGTTAATGCTGCCGGGACCGGCGTGATCGCGACTCCAGCTGTGATTAACAGCTGGGTCCTGTCGCCGATCTCCTGCGCTACCCGCGGCAGTGCCAGAGATCGCCATGACGTATGCATATGTCCAATTGCGCGAACGTGTCGGGTGATTGGACGTATGCATACGTCCTATAGCGGGAAGGGGTTAAAGCGTACCCCTCAGATGCAACAAATAAACTTTTTTTAAAATATATCACTCAGTACCTAATCCTGACCATGTACATCTAATTTTTATGTGTCCAGCACCTTTATTTTTTTTTTTATTTAATTTAGCTCACTAGTCTGAATTCCTCTCAAAGGGAGGGGGCGTGGCCTCACTGTGCAGGTCTCCGCCCCCTCCCTCAGTATGCTGTCTGCTCACATCTCCCCTAGCATTAGCAAAACTACAACTCCCAGCTTGTCCTCACTGACAGTAGCGGGAGACAAGCTGACAGTGGGAGGATTTTTCCTCTACCTGTGAGCCCTGCACTTACAGCTGTCGATCAAGCAAGTGTGTCCATGACATAGGTAATAACGCATGGACACAGCAGGACTAGTATGTAGCAGGCAGGGGGGCAGTTGTTTGACTGGCTTTTTCAGTATGTAATACTGAACATTTTCTAATGAAAGCAATTGCAGTTGTTTTACACGTTTTAGAACATATCAAAAGTTTTTGTATTTGACAGTGCACATTTAACCCCCCAGACTACTATAATGTTGTTCCTGATGACCATAAAGTGACTGCAGCCATACCTTTATACCATACCGCTGCTCTTCCTCCTTTTATAACTTACTAGCTGAGTACCCGGTGTTGCCCGGTTTTTCATTCCTAATCCTTGTTGGGGAGGAAAATAAACAAAGGAGGAAGCTTTTTACTTCATATCCCGTCCTCATATATTGTTGTCATATCCCGACCTCCTATCCCGACCAACTATCCCGACCTCCTATCCCGTCCTCCTATCTCGACCTCCTATCTCGACCTCCTATCTTGACCTCCTATCCCGTCCTCCTATCTCCAACTCCTATCAGGACCTCCTATCCCGTCCTCCTATCTCGACCTCCTATCCTGACCTCCTACCCCGACCTCCTATCCAGTCCATCTATCCCAGCCTCCTATCTCGACCTCCCATCCCAACCTCCTATCCCGTCCTCCTATCCATCCTCCTATCCTATCCTCCTATCTCGACCTCCTATCCCGACCTCCTATCCCATCCTCCTATCCCGTCCTCCTATCCCGACCTCCTATCCCGACCCGTAATATGTGTACCAGTTATTGAAATATCTCCAGCTGTACGGAAGTTATGTGGGAACATACATTTCCCATTGATTTGCATGGGACTTTAAACAAAAACTCCGACCCTCACAAATGGGGGTAGTTAAGGGTAAAATTAACTATCCTATATTTTAAGTGGACATATAAGTAACATGTGACCAAGTATTATAGAAATATCTCCAGCCGTTTGGAAGTTATGCAGTAACATATATTTTCCATTGACTTGTATGGGACTTTAAACAAAAACCCCGCCCCTGGCAAATGGGGGTGAGTAAGGGTTAAATCACCTATCCTATGTTTGTTGTTGACATATTAGTAACATGTGTGCCAAGTTTCATGTTAATATCTTTAGCTGTTTGGACGTGATGCTGGGACATACATACATACATACACAGACACACACACACACAAATACATACATATACACACATACACATACATATACACACACATACATACACATACATACATACATACATGCACACACACACATACATACATACACACACACACATACATACATATACACACATACACATACATATACACACACATACATACACATACATACATACATGCACACACACACATACATACATACACACACACATACATACATATACACACATACACACACATACATACACATACATACATACATGCACACACACACATACATACATACACACACACACACACATACATATACACACACATACATACATACATACACACATACATACATACATATACACACATACACATACATATACACACACACACATACATACATACATACACATTGAGTTTTATATTTATAGATAAAATCCTTTTATACAGTGCTCAGGCACAGTCGGATAGGCGTGGCTTGGGGTTCGCAAAGCCCCGCCTCCGCCACGCCTATCCTCTCTTTCAGCACTGGGACCGCTGTGTAGTAAGACACAGAGGCCCACAGCGCATGCGCCCCTCCTGTCCGGCTCTGATATTCTACAAAAAAATGCCCATTGTTGTCCTCTTCAGCTCCTGGCGACCAGGTTGTGCAGATACTAGAGGCAGAGAGCTTGTTTGTTCACTGCCTCTAGTACAGCACATGCGCACTGAGCGCATAGAATTTGAGGGTCTTTATGTTGGAATACCCCATAATGGACCCCATTATTAAAAAACTGCACCCCTAAATGTATTCAAAATGACATTCAGAAAGTTTGTTAACCCTTTAGGTGTTTCATAGGAATAGCAGCAAAGTGGAGGCAAAAAATTCTAAATCTTCATTTTTTACACTAACATGTTCTTGTAGACCCATATTTTTTTAATTTTTACAAGGGGGTAAAAGGAGAAAAAGCCCCCTAAAATATGTAACCCAATTTCTCTCGAGTAAGGAAATACCTCAAATGTGGATGTAAAGTGCTCTGTGGGTGCACTAGAGGGCTCAGAAGGGAAGGAGAGAAATTCGGATGTTGGAGAGTGAATTTTGCTGAAATGGTTTTTGTGGGGCATGTCGCATTTAGGAAGCCCCTATGGTGCCAGAACAGTGGAAAAAATAAAAACACATGGCACACTACTTGGGAAACTACACCCCTCAGGGAACATAACAAGGGGCACAGTGAGCCGTAACACCACACAGGTGATTGACAACTTTGCGTTGAAGTTGGATGTGAAAATACTTTTTTTTTTTTTTTTTACTAAAATGCTGATGTTACCCAACATTATTAATTTTTACAAGGGGTAATAGGTGAAAATGTCCCCCAAAATTTGTAACCCCATTTCTCTCGAGTAAGGAAATATCTCATATGGGGATGTAAAGTGCTCTGCGGGTGCACTAGAGGGCTCAGAAGGGAAGGAGCGACAATGGAATCTTGGAGAGAGTATTTGGTTGGAATAGAAGTCTGGGGCCATGTGCCTTTACAAAGCCCCCATGGTGCCAGAACAGTGGACCCCCCCCCCCCCCACCACCACATGTGACCCCATTTCGGAAACTACACCCCTCACAACGTAACAAGGGGTACAGTGAGCATTTACACCCCATTAGCGTTGGACAGATCTTTGTAACAGTGGGCTGTGCAAATGAAAAATACAATTTTTCATTTTCACGGACCACTGTTCCAAAAATCTGTAAGACACCTGTGGGGGATAAATGCTCACTGTACCCCTTGTTACGTTCCGTAAGGGGTGTAGTTTCCGAAATGGGGTAACATGTGGGTATTTATTTTTTTGCGTTTATGTCACAACTAGGAATCGACCGATTATCGGTATGGCCGATATTATCGTCCGATAATCACGATTTTGGCGCTCCTTTGTCCCCAACAGGTTAAAGGGAAAGTGTCATCAAAAAATGACACATTGTGGTGATGTTGTGTTCTAGTTTTGCATTTTCTATCACTACATATATAAATCTGTCATCAGTGTCACCTGCACCACCCGGGTACAGACAGGTAGTGCAGGTGACATTGATGACAGTGATACTTACCTGGTTCTGACTCGTGCTCTGGTTCTTGAGCTTTTTCTGTATCTTCCGTTCCGGGCCGACTTGGAGCATGGGCGGAGCTTAGTGACGTCACCAGTCCTGCTTCATTGCTGGGTCCTGCTGCTAGCAAACAGCAGCGGGGACATCACAAAGCTCCGCCCATGCTCCAAGTTGGCCCTGGAACGGAAGATACAGAAATAGACAGCATGAGAACCAGAGCATGGAATGGGACAAGGTAAGTATCGTTGTCATCAGTGTCACCTGCACTAATTGTCTGTACCAACAGGTTAGTGCAGGTGACACCGATGACAAATTTCCTTAAAAATAATCCTGAAACCTTTCAGTTTCCATTCTGGCCACTAGGCCTAAAACTAAGCTGAGACTTTTTGTTCTGTACAGATCATTTCCCAGTAATGCCTTTGTTCTCATCACAGACAGGAGTACAGTAAACGATAGCAGTAGCGAGATAACACTGGATCCACCACCATCCACCCTCCCTGTAGAACAGTGTTTTTCAGTAGGCTATGCTTTTGAGCCTGTTAAAATAGCCTGTTAAAATAGCATATATGGTCTGAACGCAGTTGCTTGGGACTGTACAAACCATTGAAATGTATGGAACCTGCTGCTCTACGCCAAGTATATATCATCAACATGTTCTCGGCAGGATGCCGATGGATGATTGTGATGGTAAAGGTAAAACATAGTATGATCCTAGCCTTAAAGTATCATTGTCACACAGAAAAAACTTTGACATGTCAACAGTTTTGATCAGTCAGGGTACCACTGCTGAGACCCCCCCTCCCCCGATCAGGAAAACTAGCCAAGAGAAGTGTACGGTATTGCTGTTCACTCCCTGGCTTGTAGCGATCTTTTTCCCTTACATCCTAACCAGTGGCACATATGGCACTGGTTAGGACCGGTGGAAATTTATTGACAACCTCAAATGAATAATTGTTTTAGACCCTCCCACCTCCCCCATAAAAGGAAACCCAAGAGAAACCCAACCCCCTTGTGTTTTTTTCTGTCCTCTGGACAGAGTATCAGTGGTTGTCCTTTGGGACCCCCCTTCATATATTACTTTTATATCAGGCGTGCTTACTCTACTGCCTCATCTGCTGCTTTGGTGGCTATTTCATCTGCTGAGGTAGCTAAATGTCTGAGAACCAGATTTTCTCAGATTCAGTCTGACTTAGACCAGGGGGTCTCTAGAGATGACATCTGAGCCTCTTGTAAGACCGCTAGCTTAGCGATCGACTTCCTGTGCAATTCTGCCCCCCCTCCAGCAATTGAAACTTGATGCTAAATCTATGGCTCTCTCCTCTGCGGGCTGCGCCCTCTGTGGCTAAAACCTTGGAGGTGTCATACATCCTCCAAACATACCCTTTGTGCTATGACCTATGAGCCTGGAATTTTGTTTGGGACTGAACTCGACCGCATAATGGAGGGGCTGTCTCTTCTTCAGCAGCCCTTTCGTGGTCGAGGCAAGCGTTTTGGGAACAAATCCGGTTCCCAGGCCAGAACCCAGAAAGATTGTGGGTCCCAAAAGAGGGGTGCTAGACGCTCCAGGAGTTCCAAGGGTGGAAAGTCCTCGGCGCCCTGACTACGGGCCTCTCCGAGGCTCTTGGATTTCTGCCAGTGCTCCCATCCTGTCTCAACTCCCTTCTCCTTCCATTCATGTGGGCGGTCGCCTTCAGCATTTCCTGTCTTCTTGGGAAGCTCATGTTCAGGACCCTTAGGTCCTTAGAGTAATCTCGGAAGGTTACAGAGTGGAGTTGGATAGTACTCCTCCAGACAAATTCATCAGAACCAGACTTCTACCTTCCAACAAGCAAACAGTCTTGGAAGCTTACATTTTAGAATATCTCCAAAAAGGAGCCTTGGAAGAGGTTCCTCTTCAGGACCGGAGGGCAGACATCTATTCTCCTATGTTTCTGGTCCCCAAAGTTACCAGGGCCTTGAGAATGATAATAGACCTAAGGTTTTTCAACCGGTCTATCAGACACAAACATTTCCAGATGGAAACAATTCAGTCTGTCATCAATCTTCTTATACCAGGGGACTTCCTGTCAACCTTGGACCTCAAGGATAGAAACATAGAATGTGTCGGCAGATAAGAACCATTTGGCCCATCTAGTCTTCCCAATAATCTGAATCCTATCAATAGTCCCTGGCCCTATTTTATTCCCTTAAATCCTGGGTTTGGAAGATTCTTAAGGATCGCTGTCCAAATTTAGGGAGTTCTAAAACACTTTCAGTTTGTTGGCCTCCCGTTTGGAATTTCTTCGGCCCCACACACATTTACCAAGGTTGTGGCCTCGATGGTGGCAGCTCTAAGACTTCAGGGATTATGTATAGTCCCTTACCTAGATGACTGACTTCTCAAAGCCTCCTCCCAAGCATTCCTGTCCCAACATATTCAAATGGCTGTATCCTTCCTCCATCAGCTAGGTTGGATAATCAATTGGAACAAGTCTAATCTCCAACGAGCCACCTCAGTGAGATTTCTGGGGTTCCTATTAAACTCAGTAGCCATAACTATTCATCTAACTTCCGAAAGGAAGCTGCGAGTTCAGGAAACAGCCCAATCTCTCTTAGTTCCCAAGAGGGTAACCCTTTGTTATCTAACGAGAATGTTGGGACTAATGTCAGCAACTGTGGAGGAATTATGGCACCTACGTCTGCTTCAGTCGGAAGTATTAGCCAAGTGGGATCACAGCCCAGAGGGACATGTTAATTCTTTGGATGGAAATTGAATCCTTAGTGGAAGTTTTCTTCTGCTGTGTGAACTGAGCAGGGAATTCCTATTGAAAGCAACGGTAGGCTGCTGCAAGAGGAATGTTCATAGTGTGAACTTACCTTCAAAATGGGTTAAAGGCTGAATACTTTATTTAAGACATATTACAGACAAGTTAAAAGGTTTGGTTATCTGATGCGTATGTTGGTCAGTTGTGGGTCAGTGGATCAAACCTTCTAACCATGTCCTAAAGGAAAGCTGTCAGCCTGATCACCCACTACAGCGTACACTCACGGGGAATAAAAAAGTGTCCGCTATTAAGAGATGTCCCTTATTGGGAAAAAAGGCTCAGAAATCTGTCTAAATGTCTGAACACTGTCCTGTACTCACTCCAGAGTGTAATTACCTATATTACATGATAAAAAGCAACATTACAGTACAATCTCACCGTGACGTTTAATCACCCCTTATCCCCCCCATCATTTCATCCCCTTTTATATCCTGTGCCACCTTATTCCCCCGTGCCTTGTGCCAAATTATCCCCCCTTACCCCCTGTGCCACATCATTTCCCCTTGATCCCCCTGTGCCTTTTTATTCCCCATTTATTACCCTCTATGTAAATTCATTAGCCCCCTTTTTAGGAAGTGGCAAAGGGGGGGGGGGGGAATAAAGGGGGAATGAAATGGCACAGGGTGTGGTTAAGAGGGGGTGATGAATTTGTACAAAGGGTAATAAAGGGGGAATGAAATAGCACAGGATAGGGGATCAAGAGGAAATGATGTGGCACAGGGGGTAATAAGGGGGGGGGGGATGATTTGGCACAAAGGAAATAAAGTGGCACAGGGGATCAGGGAAGGAGGGGGGTGAATGATGTGGCTGGCCGATGTACAGAACTGTTTAAACAGTGTTCTTCTGCTTCTGTACGGGGGCTTCTGCAGGGGGGTGCAGCGGGGGCCTGTGCCCGTTACTGAGGTATTGGCTATACCCCCTGGAAGCAAACCTGTGTACAAGGTAAGGCCAGTACATAAGCCTGGTTATCCCCTATAGTGAGTGTTTTGTCCCCTACTGTGTGTGTCAGCATCCAGTATTGGGAATGTCCCCTATTCGGAGGGTGCAAATACATTAAGTCTTATGGGACTCTATCAGTGGAAACTGTCCGCTATTGGGAGATTTTACTGTATAAACCCAAATGGGTAAAGTGGGTGACCAGGAGTCCACAGAGAGGTCACTTACTAAATTCTGTCCACTGGTTGCGGAGATAAAGGCTTCAGAAGTTCCGCTGCTCATTTCACTGAATTGCGCACAGGAGGCGGAGCTCTGCCAGCTAGCCAACCCTGCCTCGCCCATCAGCTCATTATGCTGCCCAGCAATTAGTATATTCATTTTCCTAGTGAGGTGGAGTCACGGGTCACATGAGCGCTGTTCTCTGTCAGCAGAGCGCATGCGACGGTAGATTACAAACAACTCTGACACTGCAGAGCGCTCGGAGCAGGGATCTGAGATCTGTTCGCAGGCGAAGGGTTGATTTATTGGGGGCTTCTCTCCTTTCGGAGAAGGGCTTGCGATGGACTGCAACCTTGTGCATGTTTTTGTGTGAACACGTTTTGCACTTTTTGCTTGCACTTGGGTGATGAGAGCACGTACATTGGCTCATAATCTAAAGGGTGAGTGCGGCTTTCTTCTTTTTTACTTACTGTAGCATGATAACACTGTAGTTTATTTTGTTTTTAGATGAATCCGTCAAACATGGGATGAACATACATGAAAAAAATGATAGAGTTGATACATCCTTGGTATATGTTCATATCTCTTCGAGTGATCATGGTCATAAAAAAAATAATGGCTTAATAATACAAAGCAATTTAAGAAACTTTATAAATGATCCTGTTAAGTATACAAAACTCAGCGCACTGAGGGATCAGATTAATGCTCATCTAAATCTATAGAGGGGAGAGGAGGATTTCCTAGAATGCTCCTTCACAAAGAGTTACATATCATTGAACACCTTCCTCTATCTATTCTTTCAAAAACAGGACTCTGCTTGTCCATGGGTCATGTCTGGGACTGCAGCTCAGCACTTGTTTCCCAACCAAAAGCTGTCCTGGCATGCTGGGAGTTGTAGTTTTGCAACAGCTGGAGGCACCCTGATTGTAGTAGTACTTCATGTGGACAGATGTGGAGCTAATACAGATTTTTTTTCTCCTTGCATTATAAAAGTCATAACTCCAACTTTGCAACAACTACAGTTCATATAGGTATTATACTACTTTTAAAAAAAATCTAAACCAAAAAATTAGCTAAAAAGCGGTACTCCAGCAGAAAGTTTTTTTTAATTGTATTTATTTAAGATGCCAAACCTTTACTTGCTTGCTTTCTGCGCCATCCTGGTATCACTCCTCTGGTCCCTAAAGGGGTGCACCAGTGGAATTTTTTTTTAATCAACTGGTGCCAGAAAGTTAAACAGATTTGTAAATTACTTCTAAGTAAAAATCCTAACCCTTCCACTACCTATCAGCTGCTGTATGTTTCACAGGAAGTTCTTTTCTTTTTGAATTTCTTTTCAGTCTGACCACATTGCTCTCTGCTGACACCTCTTTCCATGTCAGGAACTGTTTAGAGCAGGAGTAAATCCCCATAGCATGCCTCTCCTGCTCCGGACAGTTCCTGACAAGGACAGAGGTGTCAGAGAGCACTGTGGTCAGAAATAAAAAAATAAAATAAAAAAAGGACTTCCTCTGTAGTATACAGCAGCTGATAAGTACTGGAAGGATTAAGATTTTTATATAGAAGTCATTTACAAATCTGTATACGTTTAAGGCACCAGTTGATTAAAAAAAAAAAAAAAAATATTTTCCACTGGAGTACCCTTTAAATGTGATCCTCTTCCTGCTGCACTGGGTTAATCTGTCACAGTGCAGTTCAGCGAATCATTGAACACAGCGAATTTCGGCCAGTGATTGGCTGAGCAGCAGTGTGACGTTTCGAGCCCCCAGGACCAGGAAGAACGGGGCTCAATATGTCACGCTGCTGCTCATCTAATTACTGTATTAATCGTCTAGCGATTTGCTGAGATGCGATTCTACTTCTGGAGTACCCCTTGAAAATCATCCAATAACTTTTTTTTGTGTGTCCATCTATGGAACTGTGTGATCTGTAGTTATTGCTACCATTTATGTTAAAATGGGACTTTTTAAAATCATTTTTTAATGTTTTTTTTTCAGGTATTTTTTCTTCATTTTAAAACATCCACTTTAAAGGGAGAATAAATATTTTTAAATTGTTTAGACAATTCTGCACGCAGAGATATCAAATGTGTTTTTTTTTGTTTACGTATAACTAGACTTTCACAGTGGTGTGTTACTATGTTTTTACATATAACTAGAGACTTTCACAGTGGTGTGTTACTATGTTTTTACGTATAACTAGAGACTTTCACAGTGGTGTGTTACTATGTTTTTACGTATAACTAGACTTTCACAGTGGTGTGTTACTATGTTTTTACGTATAACTAGACTTTCACAGTGGTGTGTTACTGTGTTTTTACGTATAACTAGACTTTCACAGTGGTGTGTTACTGTGTTTTTACGTATAACTAGACTTTCACAGTGGTGTGTTACTGTGTTTTTACATATAACTAGACTTTCACAGTGGTGTGTTACTACGCGAGTGTTTTTGCTATGGTGTAATCTGTGTTAAACTCCACATTACAGCCAGGCAAGGTCATGTAAAATTTTTTTTATTTACTATATTTATACAAGGTAGAACCCAGAAAAAAAAAAGATAAATAAGACAACAATGAATGTACAAAACAAGGTAAGTGCTTCTACAGAATCCAGGCCTGTACATGGAGCAGAGCACTGAGCACACCGGGGTACACAGTCTCTGCCTATGGTAACATAAGGTTCATGGTGTGAGAGGTGATGAATAAAAAGCCACACATGGAGGTGAAATGTCAAACCTAGAAGATGCTTTTTGGCCTTTCCAAGCACATTTGTACAGGGTAAAATACTGAAATGACAGGACACAATCCTTTATAGTACAAACTTCTCTACATAAGGCAAATTCTGTTGTGACAGGATATTACAGATTTAGCAAATAGATTTATTACTTGTAAAATTTCCTAATGCCTTTTAGCTCAATTCTTCAAGGTTTACAAGATCTCTGCTAGCTGCCAATCAAAAGGAACCGTCATTGCTTACTACCAAGAATACATGCCTGTCCTGGTCATGTGATGGACATACAAGCGCACAATGACAGAATGCCGCTGTGACAGTGCCCCATCACATGACCACCAATGGTTTTTATTCCATGGAAAATAAAAACAATGAACGGTTTCAGCTGAATTACAGCAAGTAGAGATTGAGAAATCAGAAAGAATAAAGAGTAGATTGAAAGTTATACAATTTACCATACAATGAACAATGGTTGTACTGCAATGTGCGCTCTGGAGCAGAAATGTCACTAGTACCCAAGGAAAGATTCGCCAAACCTGAATCTAATGGATCGAGCATCAAATCATAAAAGGGAGGAATTTATTTACCAAGTGTGCATCAAACAAAAAAATAAATAAATAAACTTTTCTGCAAGCACCCGAATTGTCTGCAAAAGTTACACTATATATATATATATATATATATATATATATATATATATATATATATATATATATATATATATATATATATATATATATATATATATATATATATATATATATATATATAAAGTTTGCGGCACACTTGGAGAGCGCAGCACATGTAGCAGGGTTGTGTGTGAAGAGGACGTGGTCGTCTTCATGCTCCAAGTTTACTGCCATCCTCTCCTGGCAAAAATTGAAGGCCCAGCTCAGAGCCGGCAGACTGCTGCACTGATGGGGATTTACTTTAGATCAGTATTTCCCAACCAGTGTGCCTCCAGCTGTTGCAAAACTACAACTCCCAGCATGCCCGGACAGCCGTTGGCTGTCCGGGCATGCTGGGAGTTGTAGTTTTGCAACAGCTGGAGGCACACTGGTTGGGAAACACTGCTTTAGATCAATGTGTGAAATGCTGGACTTTCACAAGATGAATTCACATAGTGTTCCGATTGCCCAGGGAAGTCAGTGATAAGACTCTGGACTGTGTCCCTCGAGACTTCTTCAGGGAATCAGATTTTTTTTTTAGCTAGACTAGATAAATTAAGGACTAATTCATTAGATTCAGGTTTGACAAATCGATTGGCTCAGCTCTGGTTGGCTGTATCCTCATGAACACAGATTCATGCTCCTGGAACCATTTTCTTCTCAGTAAATAGATCTGGGGCTAATTTTATGGCAATACCTTATTTCAGTTACTTAAAAAAAAAAAAAGGTTAAAACAAGCCATTCAGGTAACAATTAAACTTCCGTACCAACCCATACACATGCACAGTCATCCTAATGGAGCGTGAATGTACTCTTAATGAGGAGAGGGAAACAAGACGCTTACATACTCCTTTGTGATAACAAAAGATCAGGCATGTGACCCTCTTTACCCTCGACATCTGCAATTGGGACAAAAACCAGCATAACGACCCTAACCACCCCCCGGGTCCTGCTGAGATCTGCAGGTTCAGCCAACTTTAGTCAAGGGGAGAAACAGCACTGACCTTTCAGGATATGTCTCTTGTAAAAACACGACCATAAATGAAATGATAAAACCCCAAACTTTATGTTCCTGGAGGGACGGCTATAGGTGGATGAAGGATGGTGGGGCATTCTAGTGCCCCTTTTTTCCTAAACCCAAACAGTATTCCTATTTTTTATGTATGATGGAAACTGATGTTACATTCAGTGAAGATGAAAGAAAAGAAAAAAACGTTGCCCCTATTTGTTTCAATGTGGAAAGTTCTTCATGTTGAGCACAAGTAGTCAGATTAACCCTTTGTCCCATCATCCTCTCTCTTTTTTTTTTTTTTTTGTCTGGAACGAAATGTCAGAGATAAAACCAGCCTGCAACTGTACCATGCAACACCACCACCCTGGAACTACTTTAAGACCTTCATGCCCTTCAAACAACAACAAACGTTTATGTGCACTTCCACCTGCCTGTAAAGATGCAGCTTTATAGGACATATAACTATAAAACTTAGGTAAAAGTTCCCTTTAACAGATCACTTAGTCTCCCCCCCCCAACCAACCCCAACCCCTTCTACCATCTCTTGGCTATAACGTTTCCCCCTAAAACATTTATGGTGCACAACACGAAGCACAAGTGGATGGACACCCTGAACATACAGAGTAAATATGGTAAAATAAATTGCTTTTTATTTGTAAAGTTTCTATGTCAAGTACAGAAAAACATAGCTGAAACCCTTCCGGAAATAAATTATTCAGGCCGAGTTGAGGAATACTGGGCTCTTTTCATAGGTTCTAACCCATATTAAGCCATGCATATTACCTGGCCAGATTACCTTCGGCAAAGAACAAAACGCAATTGTAGAATGGGCCGATCAGGTTAGGAAAGGTTTTCTTATTATAATGTGCCATTGGATGTAAAATGTTTTTTTTTTTTGTTTTAATGCAGCGAAGAAAAAAAACCAACACACTGTTCTTTTAGCTGAACAGAAATGAAACAATATAATATTTACACAAATGTCGATATAACTTACAGGGTATCAGCGTACACTTTTTTGGCATTCACTTAAACAAAAAAAGAGTTTGCATAAATTTCTAGGTCTGAGATAATCTTGAACGTAATAATTTTGGTGCAAGTATGATACGTCTGCCCTGTGTGCTAAACGGCGTACTAAACTTGCCATAGTGAGATTACTAGGTCCATGTTTTCACTGCTTTCTCTTATGTTCTGACTCCAGGCAGAACTTTTCGTAAGCTTCCTGCATCTCGGGGTCCATTTCATCATCACCAAAGTCATCGAGGAACCTAATCAAGAACAACAAGATTTGTATCATTAAAATGAGGAATTACAGTGGACTGGCGACATCTAGTGGTCAAAATCTCTTACTGCATGAACACAAATTCAATAGGGTCCATACACATGGGATAGAAATGATGCAGATTTTCCATATTGTTGCTGCAGGTAAATCCACTGTTCTGGGTTACTCTTGGCACATATTGTAGTAAGGAGACACTCACAGGCTGGGATATAAACTGTGTAAAGTAGCTATATGATGGAGGGTGCTAAAAACATTTTACACCTTGTCATTAGTCGTATGGGAGGGGAGGAGGGGGCAAGTCTTAACCAAATCTAAGACTATTTCATATATCATTTTAATTTTAATATCATGTTATGCCTATTGGCTCCACTGAACATATCCATAGTGTGCCAATACCCTGCCCTATGCCAAAGTACTTTTGTCGGTATACCAAAATGTCTTTTTGTTGGTAAAGTGACCCCTCGACCTACGATGGCCCTGACCTACGATAATTTCAACATACGATGGCCTCTCAGAGGCAATCGCATGTTGAAGGCAGCATCAACATACGATGCTTTTGTATGTCGGGGCCATCGTATATACGGCTATCTGGCAGCGCAGACTGCTTCAGCTGCCACCGGATAGCCGTTTACGGTGCCCCGTGTGGTCCGGTGATGATCACTTACCTGTCCTCGGGGCTCTGTAGCATCTTCTTCAGGATCCCCTGCATAGTCGTCGCTCTACATCGACGTCATCACGTCGCTGCGCAAACCGTCCAGTCATCCAATAGGAGCAGCGTGCGTAGAGATGTGATGGCGGCGACGGAGAGCGCAGATGCCTGGGAAGCAGAGGCCTTGCCGGAGCGTCGGGGAAACCTTGGGGAAGCGGCGACAGCGATGGATGGCGACATCCCTGGCAGCTTTGACGATTCGGAGCCGTGGGGACAGGTAAGTACAACTTCCTCTAACAGTGGTCTACAACCTGCGGACCTCCAGATGTTGCAAAACTACAACTCCCAGCATGCCCGGACAGCCGTTGGTTTAAAAGATGAATACCCACTAATAGTGTTGAGCAAACTTACAGGATCTACTGCATATTTTTCTGCAGCTGATTTTGCTACCCATTGAAGCAAATGGGCGGCAAAATCTGCTGAAGCAGATCTGCAGCAGAAAATACGCACGTGTGAACGCACCCTTATTCTGCAAATATTTGTGCTGTTTTCAAAGTGCTCCAGATGCAAGGAGAAGCCCAGGATGAAAGTCTCAGGTCTCCTAGGACTGTATCCCTCTTTACAAGGACCCGGGGCTCTTCAACCATCAGATTTGGCTGCATTTACTGCAAGTTTGCTCAATGATATTTACTAACAATAAAACTACAACAAAATACATGGGAGTGAAACATACCCATCTCCAGAAGCAGACAAATCTGTCCCAGTTTCTTCACAGAAAAAGTCTTCTCTGTCCAGCATCTCCTGGTACTTCTCCTGATATTCTGAAAATGACAGCAAAAGCCACATGTAAGACTCTGTATTTAACCGCAAGAACAAACCCCACCATGTATGTCTTGAAGTTGTACCTGGGTCTGCAGCAGTGAAGGGAATTCCTTCAGAAGTGTAAAAGGTCGGCTCATTCTGAAATATAAGACACAGTGAAAAAGTCAATAGAATGACAAACTTATAAATAATCCTGAAGCTCCGTTTGAGCAGGACCCACATCATGGATGATACCTGGTTTACACCCTCTTTTATTCATCATCACAGAATATTCCTGAACCCAATTTAATCTTTTTTTTTTAACCCCTTAACGACCATGGATGTATATTTTACGTCTGTGGTCGGCTCCTGATCTGTGAACCGTGCTCAGAAGCTGAGCGTGCTTCGTATCTGCGGGGTCCTGGTTTCTATCAGCAACCAGGAACCTCGGCTAATACTGGACAATCAGGCGGAGGCTTGCATTGAGGGGCGGAGCGTGACATCACACGGGGGCGGAGGCGTGACGTCACACGCCGCCCTGTAGTCACCGGTAATCAGTCCCGGAGCGAACATGCTCCGGGACTGATTACAAACGTCGTGCCACGTGCAAGATCACGGGGGTCCCCAGCGGCGGGACTCCCGCGATCAGGCATCTTATCCCCTATCCTTTGGATAGGGGATAAGATGTCTAAGCACTGGAGCACCCCTTTAAATAGGGCCATGTCATGAATTTAGTCACTGGCAGAGCTGGGTCCAGGTCCAAATAACTACACAGCATTTACTAAGCGCTTTATTGACTGCAAAAAATTAGACCCGTGTTTCCCAAGCAGGGTGCCTCTGGTTACTACAAAAGTACAACTCCCAGCATGCCCGGACAGCCGAAGGCTGTCCGGGCATGCTGGGAGTTGTAGTTTTGCAGCAGCCGGAGGCACCCTGCTTGGGAAACACTGGATTAGACCGTAACCACTAAAAACCAATTCTGTCTTCTCCTCAGGGTCCATGGCTATTTCTGACACATTAACCTGCTTATTCTAGATTGCAGGAGCGAGAACATTAAAGTGGTATTCCAATCTGAAGAAGTTATGTCTCATCTGCACATTCCGAGGACTAATCCAGATGCCATACACCTATAGATGAGTAGATATGACAGATTTTAATAATGGTCACTAGCCATAGGACCTAGTAGTAGAAACAAAAGCAGGGGAGGACAGCGCCTCGTGTATTACCCAGGGTACCGATGTCCCAATAGGTACAGGACAAGGTCGACTCCTCAAGATGGCCACCCGAGATAATGCGCATATCCCCCAAATGGGGTATCAATGATCCTCTGGAAATGAACTGCTGGGCCCAAGGTAGAAATGGGAAAGAAGGAAGCTTCTCCCATGTAGGACAGGAAGAATAATGAAGGAAAAGAAACTTTTTTGCGGGTGCTGTTCTTGATTCCAGAAATATCAACCAGGATGCTGGAGTATGGTTAAAGTGCTGTATAGCACTATGTTTATTGAAAGTACATAAAACCAGACGCATTTCTGAGGGACAGTCCTCCTTCCTCAGAATGCCAATCTGAGGAAGGAGGACTGTCCCTCCAAAACGCGTCATTGGTTTTATGTCCTTTCAATAAACATAGTGCTATACAGCACTTTAACCATACTCCAGCATCCTGGTTGATATTTCTGGAATCAAGAACAGCGCCCCCAGAAAAGGTTCTTTTCCTTCAATATTCTTCACCAGCCGCAGGAGGCAGAATGCAGAGAACAGGACTTGCAGCGGCAAACTCACCATGAAGTAATTTGGGTCATTTTCAGGAGTTGCTTCCTTGAAAGTCCAAGTAGAATGAACCCTCCCCCAATTACTTGATCGAAGTTCTACTAACTTCAGCAGCATCTGCCTTACGTCTCTGAAACAAAACACATGTGTAATTAGAAAAACATTATTACACCTTCACATGGGTTTTCAGGGACACTTATAGGTTAAGCTTGAGGCAAGCTGATGAAGTAATACATTTTTAACCTGCTACGGTCTGCATCCAAAACCACGTTCTTCATTCTCTGGATCACTTCGTCCATGTAAGAGATCCCCTTCTCTTTCCATGCGTCTTCTAGAACTGATCCAGTTAACTATAAAATAATACATGTATGCTTCTATAACTTAGCAGAATAAAAGTGTTAAAACACACATACTAGAGATGAGCGAACTTACAGTAAATTCGATTCATCACGAACTTCTCGGCTCGGCAGTTGATGACTTTTCCTGCGTAAATTAGTTCAGCTTTCAGGTGCTCCGGTGGGCTGGAAAAGGTGGATACAGTCCTAGGAAAGAGTCTCCTAAGACTGTATCCACCTTTTCCAGCCCACCGGAGCACTGGAAAGCTGAAATAATTTATGCAGGAAAAGTCATCCACTGCCGAGCCGAGAAGTTTGTGACGAATCAAATTTAATGTAAGTTCGCTCATCTCTAACACATACAACTACAGGGGGTACATACAAGTCTCCTCCCTAACTAGAACCTTAGTATAATAATAATAATAATCATAATAATTATTATTACTGTATCTATTATTATTGTTGTATTTTATTATTATTGTATCTTTATAATCATTATTGTATCTTTATTATAAGTATTGTATTATTATTGTAGTATTATGATTCACTAAAAAGCAAGACTATCTTTGTATAAGCAATCTTTTAGTTTGCGCATAGACTCATGATTTTGCTGCACGGTCTGTATTAAATTTGGAGGGTGTTGGGCAAGCACCAAAAACGCCAAAAATGTCTTAAAAAGTTATTATTCTAAGTCTACTTTATATGCCACTTTTAGGTGTGAGAAATCATTTTTTTTTCTCTACAAGTTACTTAAACACAAACCAAATATTTTTTGGGTCGGGGAGAATGAAAAGGGTAGAAAAATAGGAAGAAAATCTACGCAGCAGCAAATACGCCGTAAAATCGCCATGTGTGACCCCTACCCTAATAGGGCATTTACGAAGCTTGGCATATTTTACATCAGTAACGTAGGTAGCCCGGAGAAAGGTGCAGCCTCCTAATAAATATGGCACATCTGATACTGTCTAATAGACTAAAAAATGAAACATAAGCCTGTTGTGAACAGATATAGATTTGTGCACAAAAAATGTTGTGCCTGGAAGATCCAAAAGGCGGCATCTTTTTCCTTTTTTTAACCAGGTGCACCAACAAGAGTGGATTTTCATCTGGTTACTAATTAAAAGTGAAGTTGTATTGTGGCTGGAGTCAATCCTTTCTGGATGTAGTATTTACAGGTTTATTGTCCAGGAATCCTGCCAGGTGTTTGTTTCCATACACTGGACACACTCTCTCCATAGCCAGGTTTACAGCATAGTCAAGCGGTGGTCCCTCGTATGTTGAAACATCGAATGTTTAGGGATTCGTGCATTGTAAAATATAGGACAGCGGTCTCCCAACCTGCGGACCTCCAGATGTTGCAAAACTACAACTCCCAGCATGCCCGGACAGCCAACGGCCACTGGTATTGGAGGTTATACTCGCGTTTCCCCGCCGCTTTCAGGAAGGTCTCTGCTGCCTGGGAATGTCGCTCTCCGTCACCGCCATCACGTCGCTACGCACGCTGCTCCTATTGGATAAGGGGATGGCGTGCGCTGCGACGTGATGACAACGAAGGAGAGCGACAGCGATGCAGGGGATCCCGAGGAGTACTCTACGGAGCCCCGAGGACAGGTAAGTGATCGTCAGCAGACCACACGGGGCACCGTAAATGGCTCTCCGGTGGCAGCTGAAGCAGTCTGCGCTGTCTGATAGCCGTTTATGCGATGGCCCAGACATAAAAAAGCATTGTATATTGATGCTGCCTTCAACATGCGATGGCCTCTGAGAGGCCATCGTATGTTGAAATGATCGCATGTCGGGGCCATCGTAGGTCGAGGGGGTCACTGTATTCACTTGATATTTTTACATAAACACACACTACACAGACCCCTACTGCTCACTGAATGCATTATCTGCTGCCCAAACACTATCCCAGAACTTCCCAACCAAAACTACAACTCCCAGTATTTGCCTTTGGCTGTCCGGGCATGCTGGGAGTTGTAGTTTTGCAACAGTTGGAGGCACCCTGGTTGGGAAAGACTGCACTATCCCCTTTAAAACAAGGGGAGAGCAGAGAGCAGTGGGAAAAAGAGGCACGTGACTGCATCTGAGATTGGCTAGAGAGATGTTTTAGATTAAAACACTACATTGAGTGACTAATTTTGCAGAGATTAATACATAAGCAGGAAATCCTGGTGAATTCAAGAACCCCCTTTATAAAGATGTAAATAAACATTTTACCTTTACAGTGAAGCACTGCTACTTACCTTCAGTAGTTTTACAGCACAGATGAGATTATCATCTACTGGATTGGAGAATAAAGCATCCAGCAGCTCCTTGAGGCCACTCTGCAGGATCTCCGCTCGGGTCACCTGGCCCTTTGCACCTTTTAGCTGTAAAAAAAAGAAAAAAAGGAGAAAATAAATAAATAGAACATGAAATACCCTAAACTTATTACAACCACAAGGCCAAAATAAAAACATAATACCACCTAAAAAATGTTGTTCTGGAAAATATCAACCATGAGCGAAAAGTAATGGTCCCAGTATAAAGTTGCAAGAAAACATTAGTGCCCCCTTTTAAAATCACCAGGATTTCTGAATTGATGAGTAATAAATGTGGTCTGATTGTTACCCAAGTCAAAGTGGTAGACAAACAATCCAACTAAACTTCTATCTATCTAAAACTCAATGGGGGTGATGTATCAAAACCTGTGCAGAGGAAATGTTGCCCAGTTGCCCATAGCAATCAGTTCTTTCATTATGCAGAGGCCTTGTTAAAACATGAAAGAAGCGATCTGATTGGTTACTATGGGCAACTTTTCCTCTGGACAGATTTTGATAAACCACTAAAGATATTAACATGAAACTTGGCACACGTTACTTATATGTCAACAACAAACATAGGACAGGTAATTTAACCCTAACCTACCCTAATTTGGGAGGGACAGGGTTTTTGTTTAACCCCTTAAGGACCAGGCCCAAAAAATCTCTCTCCCTTTCTCAATCGGCTCCATTGAGGGACACAAACTGTGGGTATGTGCTGCTGCCACTAGGGGACCGACACTAAGCAACTAGAAAAGTCGGCCCCTTCCATCAGGATTTACCTGCCCAGAGGCACCTGAGCTAATCCGTTTAGTCCCAGAGCAGTAGGAGAGGACCGATAGGTAAAGAAAAAAACAGTAAGGCTAGATTCAGAATACGGAATTTCCGACAGAAATTCAGTCGTAAAATTTCCGTCCGAAATTCTGCTTGCTAAAATGTCTAGTGTAGTGAGTGGGTTTCCGTTCACAAATTCACACTTCGGAATTTGTGAAGCGGAAAATCCGCTTAGAAATTTCCGCCTGAAGAAAGGTGGTGCTCTTTCTTCAGGCGGAAATCCGTGCGGAACACATTGCAGTCTATTGGAGACTGAAGTCTGCGCGGTCCTAGCGCCGACTGATTCAGCCGGCGCTGGCCGCACTCGGAATCTCCGGGTGGAAATTTTCTGCCTGGAGATTCCGTAGTCTGAACCTAGTCTAAGTGTCCGAGGAAACCACAGAATAAAAATTAACTGAAACCACCCTCAGACAGGTAACCAAACCAGGAACACCAGAACAAATGGGTGGGTGCTGTGTCCCCCAATGGATCCTCCGAGAAAGAGATTTTACGGTAAGCATAAAAATCTACTTTTCTCAATCGGCTCCATTAGGGGGGACAGAGAAACCGACAGAGAAACCATGGGACGCACCAAAGCAGTCCCCAGGGTGGGTAAAAAAATTTAAGCAACTTGGGTGGAAGGCTGGACCACAGCCGCCTGCAAACACCTTGCGGGTCAGACCAGCATTAGCAGATGCAAAGGGATGTACCTGGTAAAACCTTGTAAACGTGTAAGGACGACCAGGTGGCCACCTTACAAATTTGCAAGACTGAAGCCCTGTTGAGGAGAGCCCAGGAGGCCGTGACAGAGCGAGTGGAATGAGCTGAGACCCTGAAAGGAGTCTTCTCCTTGCAAGGGTAAGCTTCCAAAATGGCAGAAGGGATAAACTGTGAAAAGGTCGCCTTTGACGCAGGAAGCCCCTTACGATGACCCTCCGTAAGCACAAAGAAGGAGTCACTCTGGCGTAAGGAAGAAGTGACTGAAAGGTAAATCTGAAGAGCCCATACCGTATCAAGACGATGAAGCAAACGTTCCCTGGGATGGGACGGAGCTGGACAAAAGCACAATATCCTCAGTTAGGTGAAAGGCGGAGACCACCTTAGGTAAAAAGTACGGGACCGGACGAAAAACAACCTTGTCCTGGTGTAAGACCAGGTAGGGAGAATGGCAGGAGAGAGCTGCCAGCTCTGAAACTCTCCTTATGGAAGTGACCGGTATTAGGAAGACCACCTTCCAGGAAAGGATACGAAGAGGAACATCCCGGAGAGGTTCGAAGAGCACCGAGAACCAAAAATGTAGATCCCAAGATGGAGTAGGGGATCTGTAAGGCAGAGCTGCATGAGCAACACCCTGCGGAAAAGTCCTGATGTGAGGATCGGACGCCAGGGGACGCTGAGAGAGGATGGGGAGAGCCAAAACTTGTCCCCTAAGGGAACAGAGCCAAGCGTTGTTCCAGCCCCTGTAAAAAGGAAAAGTCGTGGGAGAGAGACCGTAACTAGAGAAAAGGAGTGAGATTCACACCAATGAAAATAAGACCGCCAAGTACGGTGGTAAATCATAGTGCGAACTACTTGGGAAGAGAACCCAATGGCTCTCAGAACTGCAGTCTCAACCACCACACCTTCAAATGTAAATTGAGGTGGTAAAGGGGACTGAGCAGGTCGGGACGAACTGGGAGGCGCAGTGGCCCATCGTCCACTAGACTAACCACGTCGGCATACCACGCCCGCCTGGGCCAGTCCGGAGCCATGAGAATGGTGGAAAAGCCCTCCGCTTTGAGCTTCCTCAGGACCCTGGGAAGGAGAGGAAATGGAGGGAAGGGCGAGGTGCGACCACGGCTAGGGCCAGATCCACATCCGGGGAGCCCCAGAGGTTGCAGAATTCTGCAAAATGCTTCTGGATGAAGAGACTACTCGCCAGGGTCGGCTGAGGAGTGGCTGAGAAAGTACGCCCCCCAATTTTTCACCCCTGGTATGTGAATCGCCGAGATGGAGGGAAATCTGAGCTTCGCCCAGAGAAGGATCTTGGCGACCTCGGCCATCGTCACTGAGCTGCATGTGCGTACACCACAGCTGTGGAGTTGTCTCCTCCCCAACTGCTGAGACTGGCATCCGTCAAGATGACCTGCCAGTGGAGGGACAGAAAGGATCGCCCCTGATGAAGAAGAGGGGACTGAACCCACCACAAGTGGGACTGGAGAGTCCTGGAAGGAAGAATGATCATGTGATAGCGGTGACTTGTCCTATCAGGACAGAAGAGAAATTTGAAGAGGGCGATGATGAAACTGGACGAAAGGAACAGCTTCCATGTCCGCCACCATCCAACCCAAGACTTCCATGCAGAACCGAACAGAAACTGCAGCAGGATGCTGGAGAATCCGAACTCCTGATAATAGAGCAAGGCGGAAGCCGAATCCGGGTGGTCGCCGTCTCGAACTGGAGCCCCAGGCAGATTAGAGACTGGGTGGGAGTCAGGTCGGACTTGTACCGATTGACCACCCAGCTGAAACGGGATAAGGTCTGAAGAGTGAGACGGAGATTCTTGATTCTGGGCCCTGGTTGGAGCCTTGACCAGGAGGTCGTCCAGGTAGGGAATTACGAACACACCCCGAGCCT
Organism: Hyla sarda; assembly: GCF_029499605.1. Lineage (NCBI taxonomy): Eukaryota > Metazoa > Chordata > Amphibia > Anura > Hylidae > Hyla > Hyla sarda. The sequence continues at coordinate 558,346,961 of NC_079189.1, read as the reverse complement.
GTAAGATGGCGATCACTGCCACAAGGACCTCGGTGAAGACCTTTGGAGCCGTGGCCATATTAAAGGGAAGGGCAACAAACTAAAAATGGCCGTCTGGAAGGCGAAGCAAAGATATCGCTGAAGTGCTGGAAAAATGGTGATGTGGAGGTAGGCGTCTCGGATATCCACTGAGGACAGAAACTCCCCTTGATCCACTACAGAACGGAGAGACTCCATATGGAAATGACGGAAGAGAAGGTGACTGTTGAAGAGCTTCAGATTCAGGATCGGACGAACAGAACCCCCTTTCTTGGGAACCACAAACAGGTTTGAATTGAAGCCTGAAAAACGCTCCTTGGAAGGAACTGGGATGATCACTCCCTGAGAGAGAAGGGTCCGAGGCGCAACTCGAAAGGCTGCTGCCAAGGAAGTGGAACGGGGGGGATAGGGCTGGAACGAAAAAGCGATCCCTTGGAAAATAAGTAAACTCGATCCGATAGCCGTTGGAAACAACATCTCGGACCCAAGAGTCCTGCACGTGGGTGGACCAAACATCCCGGAAAAGGGACAAATGCCCTCCCACCCGAGAAGGATCTTTAGGTGGTGGGGGGGGGGGGGGGGGGGTGTCCCTTCAGGCAGAGGGAGGCTTACAGATGCCCAACATGGCCGTGAAATGGCCAGAATGGTTACCCGATTTCAGGGAAGGACGGGTCCTGAAAGAAGGAGCCTTCCTATCCTGTCAGGGTGCCTGTCTGGTACCGAAAGGAGGTCGACTTCCTTCAGGAGTCGGTACGGCGAGACTTATTCTGTGGTAATAAGGAGCTCTTACCTCCAGTACGCCTCTGAGATAATCTCATCCAGGTGTTTCCCAAAAAGTAGAGACCCAGTAAAAGGAAGCACAGTGAGAGTTTTCTTGGAAGCGGCATCAGCGTCCAAGGCCTTGAACCACATGGAGCGACGAAGTGCCACTAGATTACCTGTGGCAAAAGCCCATACAAGGGGCCGACTGCCTAGAAGCAGAGCACAAAGTCTCTAGCATTGGAGAGTTGAAATGCAAGATCTGCCAAATCTTCTGAAGGGGCCCCGGACAAAATGTTCTGGCGGACTTGATAAGCCCAGACAGAAAGGGCTGTTGACACCCAAGCAGAAGCGAATGTAGGAAGTAAAGATGAACCTGCTGCTTCGAAGGCAAATCTTGCCAGATTTTCAATCCTCTTGTCCGCTGGGTCCTTAAAAGGACGCTGCAACCGCCAAAGGCAGAGTAGTCACGCAGAGAGAGACTAAAACTAGAGGCTAAAAAAGAATCCCATTGATTTTAATATGCTGCTGCGGGATTCCGCATGGAGATTCCCGACGTGTAAACATGGCCTTAATAACAAACATGACAACCCCTGACATATCCAACAACCTAAGGGGGTTTTGCCATCTAAGAATGAGAGCTCCCTGGGCCCCCTCTGGCATTCTTGCCGCTGCCGACTGTTTAATGTAATTTGCCCTTTTCGACTTTAAAGGGAGTTGCATAAAACAGCAATGCACCATGAGCTACAACTCCTGGAGTTAAATAAAAAGTGTAGCTTGCAGTGCTAACCTGTTTATGCAACTCCCATAAGTCATTACAAATAGCATCACTGTCTCTGCTTACTAATCATTTCCAGGAACTACAAGCAGGCCAGACAGAGCGACAGGGTCCTCGATCTAAAGATAGATGCAGGCCCCAGAGGAGGAGCCTACGGATATGCCTTAAAGCGAAACTGACACCTGTTTACCCACACTAAATCCAATATACTGGATTATAGTGCGGGTAAACAGCATTCAAATGTGGAATCATTTCTATTATTTCCAGTGATAGGTTTCCTTAATCTTCTAGCTGCATTGCGCAGCCGGGTTGCTGTGCTCCCATGCCTCCTCCATATTCCCTGCTCTGCAACGCCCCCATCATGAATATGCAAAATATTCACAGCCACATTGCTAGGATGCGAGAGCCTGTGCTCTGAGCAGAGTGTACGAGAACATAGAACAGCGACGTGACAGTTCATATTTGCATATTCATGATAGGGGCGGGCTAGAGCGAAGAATATGGAGGAGGCCGGGGAGCGCTGCTTCCACTGTGCAGAGCTGCACAATAGAAATAGAAGAATAAAGACACCCAACGCTGGAAATAAAGTGACCCCGCATTTGAATGCTGTTAATACGCACTATAACTTAGTATATTGGATTCAGTGCGGGTGAAAAGCGGTCAGTTTCCCTATAAATTTCCCATATGGTAATACCTATTTAATCTCACGTTAACTCCTTGCAAACAGACAGGTGTCTTTTTTTTTTTCAACCTCAATACAGTACGGTTTAGAAAGTTATGAGATCCTTATAAATGCATTTTATCCATGGAGTCTCATCAATGAGGTGTGTGACTCCTTGGTCCCTCCTTGTATTGTATCTAGTATTGAAGGGTCTCCGATGAATAACCTTCTCTGCTGCTATATAAAAAGCCTTAAAGACCTTGAATTTATATATATATATATATATATATATATATATATATATATATATATATATATATATTAAATCAAGGTCTTTAAGGCTTTTTTTTCTATAAATCATGCAGTGTCCCCGATAAAGGTCGTAAGATCTTTGGGAAGTATTTCCTTACTGTTTACTACTGTAACTGTGGCTACTAGTTAGAGGGTGCATATAGGCTCTGTAATCCAATTATAGAGCTGATGTGGATCTGCTATGACCCAGTAGATCTACTACATCGGTCAGTGTTCCCTAACTAGGGTGCCCCCAGGTACTGCAAAACTTCAACTCCTAGCATGCCGGGACAGACAAAGGTTGTCCACGATATGCTGGGAGTTGTAGCTTTGTAACAGTCGGGAGGTGCCCTGGTTGGGAAACACTGCCCTGAGCAATCACTAATGTAAGCCAAAGGCTGTCCTGCTATGCTGGGAGTTGTAGTTTTGCAACAGCTGGAGACACTCTGGTTTGAAAACACTGGCTTATGTGGCAAGGATCAGTATTCAGGGAGTGTCTGCATATTCTGAATAATCCAATCCAAAAACCTTATAAAATCTATTTTGCTAACATAATCCATCTATCATTTACACCGCTGTTACCCAAATACTGTAAAAGATTCCTCCAACAGTTTGTTGATATTCTAAGACTAGGTGGATATGGTTTACCAGCACATCTGATGGGTTTACTGGCTTATATTGTGTTCTTGTTCAGAATCTATATTGGGAATTCTAGTCTTACCTCCAGGTTGAGATAAAGTTCACCCAAGAACAATACAAAGGCATGAAAGCGCTTTCTTGTGGCATCATTTCCTTTCGCTGCCTGGTGTCTCTTTTCAAATTCTGTCTGACATCTGGAAGACAGGAGGATTGCAGATAAGAAAACAGCTTAAGAGCAGGAACGCTAAGTACACATCTACGGTATCTCACATAAGTGTACCCAAAGGATAAGGGATTCTGTGCCGGGAGCTGCCACCGAGACGTGACGGCCCCTCCATTCATGTCTATGGGAGAGGGCATTATGGCGTGTCAGTGCTCAGACCATACGCTGCTGTAATAGGTCTGCACCAATGTTGTTTCAGAAGGAAGCTTCTTCTAAAAATGATGCACAAGAAAGCTTGCAAACAGTTTGCTGAAGACAAGCAAAGGCCATGTATTCCTGTGGTCTTATGAAACCAACAAATTAATTTGGTTCAGATGGTGTCAAGTGTGTGTGGAAGCAATCAGGTAAGGATTAAAAAGACAAGTGTGTCTTGCTTACAGCCAAGCATGGTGGTGCGAGTGTCATTGTCAGGGGCTCCATGAGCGCTGCTAGCACTGGGGGGCTACAGTTCATTGAGGGAACCATGAATGACAACATGTACTGTGACATACTGACAGAGCATGATCCCCTCCCTTCGGATTCCAAAAAGGGGGGGGGGGGGAGGCAGATGAATTTGGGCATTTGCAATCAACAGTGAAACAAAGGTTTCACACCTTTGTGGAGCTTAAAGGGGTATTCCGAGCAAAAACATTTTATCCCCTATCCAAAGGATAGGGGATAAGATTGTCTATGCGGGAGCTGCGTCTCCAGTTTCGGAAACCTACGGAGTCCCTCCAGGACTGGGGACGTGACGTCACGCCACGACCCCTCCATTCATGTCAATGGGAGGGGGCGTGACGGCTAATACGCCCCCTCCCATAGACATGAATGGAGGGGGCATGGCGTGATGTCACGTCCCCAGTCCCGGAGGTTTCTGAAACTGGAGACGCAGATCCCGCATAAAATGTGTGTGCTGCAGGGAGATTGCGAGGGGTCCCTGCAGCGCCCCCCCGCCGCAATCAGACATCTATCTTATAAAATAATAAAATGTTTTTGCCCGGAATACCCCTTTAAAGACTAAGAAATCAAGTTTTGCTCCATTATTTTCCTTCCATTGTGGATTCATTGTTACTCCTGCTGTGATACTTTACATGAGAAGCACCGGCGGGTAAGGCTCAAGAGTTACTGTTTGGATCGTCAGCCTGACGGGAGTGATAGGAGTGAGTTCATACAGATAGGCAGTGGGAATGGTTCTTCTGTGGATTGGTAGCAATGTAGCTAGAGGCCATGAACTATATTGACACGTGATTAAGGGATGGGATGCACACCCATGCTAATTCAGTTCTCTGCTTACACTGTAGACCAGTGTTTACCAACCAGGGTGCCTCCAGCTGTTGCAAAACTACAACTCCCAGCATGCCCGGACAGCCTTCGGCTGTCCGGGCATGCTGGGAGTTGTAGTTTTGCAACAGCTGGAGGCACCCTGGTTGGGAAACACTGGTGTAGATGCTCTCAGCAGTCTTTCTATCTTATAGAGAAGGAAGCAGCCCTGAAGCAGGAGAAAAGCTGTGGTGCTAACCTGCATAATCCATTTTTTCTTTCTATTGTGGATTTATTGTTTTACCTGCTGTGATACTTCACATGAGACCCCATTTAAACGAAACCGTTGCAGAAATGTTTTCAACAAATCTGCCATGTGTGACTATCACTATAATCGTAATACGGATGCTAATATTTGAACATCCGTGATATCATGAGATGCTGCCCTAGGATACGAGGAGACAAAAGCTTGATTACAATTCCCAGAAAGCAAACTAGCTTAATGATTTATTTACCTCTTAAGGAGAACGTGTCTAAAGTTCCAGTTCTGTGGGTTCATCTGAAGATTACTTGATAAGTGATTGCACAACCGTGCACCCGTATACGAGAAATTGGGAACTGAAGTTGCCTAAAAAAATAAAAATAAATACTGAAAAATTATTTTCTAGTAACGCATCCAAACATTAATTCATCTCAATATAGTTTACTTGGTTATCTACAATGATATTGGACAAAAATAGAAACTTGTCAATCAGCAGAGAGGGGGTCCCCAAAAGGGAGCCGCCCTGTGGACCGTGTTCCAAGTCCAATACCCAATGTTAACCATAAACTAGGGAACAGGGAAAGGATTTGAATTTGAGTCTCAGTCTTTACTTTAAAGGGGTACTCCGGTGGAAACCATTTTTTTTTTTTTTTTAAATGAACTGGTGCCAGATTTGTAAATTACTTATATTAAAAAAATCTTTACTCTTCCAGTACTTTTTAGCAGCTGTATGCTACAGAGGAAATGCTTTTCTTTTTTGAATATTTTTTTTGTCTTGTCCACAGTGCTCTCTGCTGACACCTGATGCCTGTATCAGGAACTGTCCAGAGCAGGAGAAAATCCCCATAGCAAACTTCTCCTGCTCTGGACAGTTCCTGACACGGACAGAGGTGTCAGCAGAGAGCACTGTGGACAAGACAAAAAAGAAATTCGAAAAGAATTTCCTTTGTGACATACAGCTGCTAAAAATTACTGGAAGAGTAAAGATTTTTTTAACAGAAGTAATTTATAAATCTGTCTAACTTTCTGGCACCAGTTGATTTAAAAAAAATAAAAAATAAAAAATGTTTTCCATCTGAGTACCCCTTTAAACATGCTTCATTTATCACCCTTTCCTGACGTTGGCTTCAAAAACTGAAGTAACAAAATGGATACAGGCTCGTTAAGCATAGTTTATGGGGCACCTTAACCCCTTAAGGACATAGGGCGTATCCATACGCCCCCGTTTCCGAGTCCTTAAGGACCGAGGGCGTATGGATACGCCCTGAGCATTTCCGGCCCCCACCGCTAGCCGGAGGGGAGCCGGAGCCGGATGCCTGCTGAAATCGTTCAGCAGGCATCCCGGCATATCGCCCAGGGGGGTCATTATGTCCCCCCATGTCGGCGATTGCCGCAGATCGCTGGACAATTCAGTCCAGCGATCTGCGGCAGATTCCGGGTCAATCGGGTCTCCAGTGACCCGATGACCCGGAATTACTGGCTGATCGGGGCCGTCAGAGACGGCCCCGAACAGCCAGAGGCAGCAGGGGTGAGGTGGCACTGGTGCCACCTCACGATCGCCCTGATTCGTCGGCCGGATTACCGGCCGGCCAATCAGGGCGCCTGCTGCGGGTGTCACTCCCGCAACCCGCTCCGCCCCTCTTCCGGAGGACGTGAGCGGGTGCGGGAAGACGACCCCCGGTGCTGGGGACCCCGATCCCCGGCGCCCCTGTTGGGATCGGGGCCCCAGGAGCAGCGGCGGCGGCGGAGACGACGAGGGACTGACCTGTGCTGCTGGATCGTTGGAGGTGAGTGACAGCCTCCTGCTGTTGCTTAGCAACAGCTCCCAGCATGCAACAAGGGCATGCTGGGAGCTGTAGTTATGCATCAGCAGGAGGCAGACCACCACAACTCCCAGCATGCCCTTATGGGCATGCTGGGACTTGTAGTTTTGCAACAGCTGAAGGCACATTCTTTCTATGAAAAAGTGTACCTTCAGCTGTTGTGTAACTACAACTCCCAGCTTGCACAATCAGCTAAAGTGCATGCTGGGAGTTGTAGTGGTGCATCTGGTGGTTGCATAACTACAACTCCCAGCATGCCCGTTGGCTGTCGGTGACTGCTGAGAGTTGTAGTTTTGCAACTGCTGAAGGCACACTGAGTTAAGTAGTAAACCAGTGTGTCTCCAGCTGTTGCATAACTACAATCCCCAGCATCCCCAGCCAATGTAGTATGCCTCCGGCTGTTGCATAACTACAAGACCCAGCATGCCCTTCCGCTGTCCGTACATGCTGGGGGTTGTAGCTTTTGCAACAGCTGAAGGCACACTGGTTGCAAAACACTGAGTTTGTTACCAAACTCGGTGTTTCACAACCTGTGTGTCTCCAGCTGTTGCAAAACTACAACTCCCAGCATGCACTGATAGACCGTACATGCTGGGAGTTGTAGTTTTGCAACAGCTGGATGTTCCCCCCCCCAATGTGAATGTACAGGGTACACTCACATGGGCGGAGGATTACAGTAAGTATCCGGCTGCAAGTTTGAGCTGCGGCAAATTTTCTGTCGCAGCTCAAACTGCCAGCGAGAAACTACTGTGAACCCCCCGCCCATGCGACTGTACCCTAAAAACACTACACTACACTAACACAAAATAAAGTAAAAAACACTACATATACACATACCCCTACACAGCCCCCCTCCCCTCCCCAATAAAAATGAAAAACGTCTGGTACGTCACTGTTTCCAAAACGGAGCCTCCAGCGGTTGCAAAACTACAACTCCCAGCATGCACTGATAGACCGTCCATGCTGGGAGTTGTAGTTTTGCAACAGCTGGATGTTTCTCCCCCCCCCCCCCCAATGTGAACGTACAGGGTACACTCACATGGGCGGAGGATTACAGTAAGTATCCGGCTGCAAGTTTGAGCTGCGTCAAATTTTCTGCCGCAGCTCAAACTGCCAGCGAGAAACTACTGTGAACCCCCGCCCGTGTGACTGTACCCTAAAAACACTACACTACACTACCACAAAATAAAATAAAAAGTAAAAAACACTACATATACACATACCCCTACACAGCCCCCCTCCCCTCCCCAATAAAAAGGAAAAACGTCTGGTACGCCACTGTTTCCAGAACGGAGCCTCCAGCTGTTGCAAAACAACTACTCCCAGTATTGCCAGATAGCCACTGACTGTCCAGGCATGCTGGGAGTTTTACAACAGCTGGAGGCCCCCTGTTTGGGAATCACTGGCGTAGAATACCCCTATGTCCACCCCTATGCAATCCCTAATTTAGGCCTCAAATGCGCATGGCACTCTCACTTTGGAGCCCTGTCGTATTTCAAGGCAACAGTTTAGGGCCACATATGGGGTATCGCCGTACTCGGGAGAAATTGGGCTTCAAATTTTGTGGGGTATTTTTTGCTATTACCCTTTTTAAAAATGTAAAATTTTTGGGAAAACAAGCATTTTAGGTAAAAAAAAAAATTTTTTTTTTACATATACAAAAGTCATAAAACACCTGTGGGGTATAAAGGTTCACTTAACCCCTTGTTATGTTCCCCGAGGGGTCTAGTTTCCAAAATGGTATGCCATGTGTTTTTTTTTTGCTGTCCTGGCACCATAGGGGCTTCCTAAATGCGGCATGCCCCCAGAGCAAAATTTGCTTTCAAAAAGCCAAACGTGACTCCTTCTCTTCTGAGACCTGTAGTGCTCCAGCAGAGCACTTCTCACCCCCATATGGGGTGTTTTCTGAATCGGGAGAAATTGGGCTTCAAATTTTGGGGGGTGTTTTCTGCTATTACCCTTTTTAAAAATGTAAAAATTTTGGGAAACCAAGCATTTTAGGTAAAAAAAAATAAAAAATGTTCACATATGCAAAAGTCGTGAAACACCTGTAGGGTATTAAGGTTCACATTACCCCTTGTTACGTTCCCCGAGGGGTCTAGTTTCCAAAATGGTATGCCATGTGTTTTTTTTTTTGCTGTTCTGGCACCATTTGGGCTTCCTAAATGCGGCATGCCCCCAGAGCAAAATTTGCTTTCAAAAAGCCAAATGTGACTCCTTCTCTTCTGAGACCTGTAGTGCGCCAGCAGAGCACTTTTCACCCCCATATGGGGTGTTTTCTGAATCGGGAGAAATTGGGCTTCAAATTTTGGGGGGTATTTCCTGCTATTACCCTTTTTAAAAATGTTAACATTTTGGGAAACCAAGCATATTAGGTAAAAAATAAAAAAATTTTTTTACATATGCAAAAGTCGTGAAACACCTGTAGGGTATTAAGGTTCACATTACCCCTTGTTACGTTCCCCGAGGGGTCTAGTTTCCAAAATGGTATGCCATGTGTTTTTTTTTTGCTGTTCTGGTACCATAGGGGCTTCCTAAATGCGACATGCCCCCAGAGCAAAATTTGCTTTCAAAAAGCCAAATGTGACTCCTTCTCTTCTGAGACCTGTAGTGCGCCAGCAGAGCAATTTTCACCCCCATATGGGGTGTTTTCTGAATCGGGAGAAATTGGGTTTCAAATTTTGGGGGGTATTTTCTGCTATTACACTTTTTAAAAATGTAAAATTTTTGGGAAACCAAGCATTTTAGGTAAAAAAAATATATATTTTTTTTACATATGCTAAAGTCGTGAAACACCTGTGGGGTATTAAGGTTCACTTTACCCCTTGTTACGTTCCCTGAGGAGTCTAGTTTCCAAAATGGTATGCCATGTGTGTTTTTTTGCTGTTCTGGCACCATAGGGGCTTCCTAAAGGTGACATGCCCCCCAAAAACCATTTGACGCTCCTTCCCTTCTGAGCCCTCTACTGCGCCCGCTGAACAATTAACATAGACATATGAGGTATGTGCTTACTCGAGAGAAATTGGGTTTCAAATACAAGTAAAAATTTTCTCCTTTTTACCCCTTTCAAAAATTCAAAAATTGGGTCTACAAGAAAATGCGAGTGTAAAAAATGAAGATTTTGAATTTTCTCCTTCACTTTGCTGCTATTCCTGTGAAACACCTAAAGGGTTAATACACTTACTGAATGTCATTTTGAATACTTTGGGGGGTGTAGTTTTTATAATGGGGTCTTTTATGGGGCATTTCTAATATGAAGGCCCTTCAAATCCACTTCAAACGTGAACTGGTCCATGAAAAATAGCGAGTTTGAAAATTTTGTGAAAAATGTCAAAATTGCTGCTGAACTTTGAAGCCCTCTGGTGTCTTCCAAAAGTAAAAACTCATAAATTTTATGATGCAAACATAAAGTAGACATATTGTATATGTGAACCCAAAAAAAATATATTTTGAATATCCATTTTCCTTACAAGCAGAGAGCTTCAAAGTTAGAAAAATGCTAAATTTTCATTTTTTTCATCAAATTTGGTGATTTTTCACCAAGAAAGGATGCAAGTTACCATAAAATTTTACCACTAAGTTAAAGTAGAATATGTCACGAAAAAACAATCTCGGAATCAGAATGATAACTAAAAGCATTCCAGAGTTATTAATGTTTAAAGTGACAGTGGTCAGAATTGCAAAAAACGCTCCGGTCCTTAAGGTGAAAAAGGGCTCGGTCCTTAAGGGGTTAAAGGGGTTATCCAGGAAAAAACTTTTTTTTATACATCAACTGGCTCCAGAAAGTTAAACAGATTAGTAAATTACTTCTATTGACATTTTTTTTAATCCTTTCAGTACTTATGAGCTTCTAAAGTTGAGTTGTTCTTTTCTGTCTAAGTGCTCTCTGATGACACATGTCTCGGGTACCGCCCAGTTTAGAAGAGGTTTGCTATGGGGATTTGCTAAACTGGGCGGTTCCCGAGACACATGTCATCAGAGAGCACTTAAAAGAACAACTCAACTTCAGAAGCTCATAAGTACTGAAAGGATTAAGATTTTTTAATAGAAGTAATTTACAAATCTGCTTAACTTTCTGGAGCCAGTTGATATATATATATATATATATATATATATATATATATATATATATATATATATATATATATATATATAAAAAGTTTGTCCAGGCATGCTGGGAGTTGAAGTTTTGCAACATCTGGAGGGACACCAGTTTGAGACCCCTGATATACGTAAAGGTTTCCATTGTGTGCCTTAATCCTTCTTCCCATCAGGCAGTCTTCATAGAGACTACTATGAAGGTGAATTAAAGTAACCCGCTCCCTGTAACAAATCATCTACCCTTTCAGTAAAAATAATACTTTCTTACCTTGCTTTAATATTTTCAACTTTCAATCTTGTGTCAGTTTCTTATTAAGGGTCTATTCACACGTACAGTATCCTAGGCAGATTTGATGTGCAGGATTTGTAAGTGCAGATTAGAACCTGCTCAGTCATTTAGTTTACACTGAAATCTGCAGCAGAAACTCCTCTGCATCAAATCTGCGTAGGATACTGTACGTGTAAACGTTCCCTAAATAGACTTTCCTCCTGAACATGATTTAAAAGGGGTTATCCGACAAAAGGGTGTTTTTTTGTATGCTATACAAATATAATTCATTATCTCCCATGCTCCCCCAATGCCCAGCCCCAAGGATAGCACCAGAGGACAGGAGCAGGATACCGATTGGTTGGCGTCTGAACACCCAGACCAATCAGAACTATTGACATGTCCCTAGGACAGTGTTCCCCATCCAGAGTGCCTCCAGCTGTTGCAAAACTACAAAACCCAAGCATGCCCGGACAGTTTTGCAACAGCTGGAGGTACCCTGGTTGGGAAACACTGCCCCAGGACATATTGGAAAAGACTAAAAAGATACAAAAGATTCCCAAAATCTTTTTTTTTGACAAGTCTTATGTTTATGACCTTCCACCATTTTTGTAGCAGGTCTTCAGGCCAGTTGTATTTTATCAATATATTCTTGTACGCGAGATCTTCAGAACTGGACACTGTATTTTACATGTGGTCCCAATAGAACTGTATCTACTACAACCTCCCTCTTCCTGCTGGTGACTCATTTTAAAGGGGTATTCCAGGCCCAAATTTTTTTTTTATATATCAACTGGCTCCGGAAAGTTAAACAGATTTGTAAATTACTTCTATTAAAAAATCTTAATACTTCCAATAGTTATTAGCTTCTGAAGTTGAGTTGTTGTTTTCTGTCTAACTGCTCTCTGATGACTCACGTCCCGGGAGCTGTGCAGTTCCTATGGGGAAATTCTCCCATCATGCACAGCTCCCGGGACGTGAAATCATCATTGAGCAGTTAGACACAAAACTTCAGAAGCTAATAACTATTGGAAGGATTAAGATTTTTTAATAGAAGTAAGTAATTTACAAATTTGTTTAACTTTCCGGAGCCAGTTGATATATATAAAAAAAGGTTTTGCCTGAAATACCCCTTTAAGCCTGTCAGACTATCCCTAAACCCTTCTCTTCTGAATTCTTCACTAACACAGAACTGCTGATATGATTGACTGAGGCAGTGTTTCCCAATCAGGGTGCCTCCAGCTGTTGAAAAACTACAACTCCCAGCATGCTCGGACAGCCGTTGGCTGTCCGGGCATGCTTGGAGTTATAGTTTTGCAACAGCCGGAGGCACTCTGGTTGGGAAACACTGGACTGAGGATTCCTTCTTTCCAAGTTTATAATTTTATATTTGGAAACACTGACCTGCAGTTGAAGGGTTTCCTGTACAAAGACACTAAACAATTCAAATAAAGAACTGAACACTTAAATTATCTTCAGGACTATTGCAGGACATCAATGTCTTTTTAGGCCCAGACATTCTAAGAATGTGGGGAGTTAGGGTGCAATTACCTTGACCCCTACGGATGTTATATTCAAGAATGTCAGTGTTATATATATATATATATATATATATAGGGGATAAGGTAATCCAATTAAACACAAAGAACAACATACCTGCTCATAGATGAGCTCCACAAGTTCCTGTAAATACTCCTCAGTAGTGACCCAGCCATTCAGGACATCTGTAAACTGGCCGATTTCCGCCTCAAAGCTTCCCGGCTTTTCGGTCAAATGGTTCAAAATGTCCTGGACGTAGCTCGCCAGTGTTATGTCCGGAACCGCTGGATATCCCGCATTATCCTCCTCAAAGGACTATGACAATCATATAATGATAGGTTAGAAATGATAAACAGATTCGTCACACACACAAACTACTGAAAAGATACAAAAAGATCTTATACAGCGCACAGCATTGATGAGAGAGAGAGAGAGAGA